>NC_143436.1:18807348-19110378 GCF_987193195.1 Phasianus colchicus
ACTTGAGCATTAACAGTTAAACTCCCAGTGCCCCACATGGTGTTACGATGTGGAATACCGAAAATCAAAAAATCACAAAATCATGACAACTGGAAAACACAACCGTGTTAGGACTGGATTAAGCAAGAGAATGGCATGTTCTGAGAAAACCCTGACACCTGCATACTTTAAAATAAATCCTGAATCAATTATTGTATTTTTTTTATCACATATTTTACATTGATAGTATTATTTATGAAGAAGCATTGATTTTAAGACCTCTTTTTTTCTTTTTTTTTCTTTCATATGTGTGTGTGTGTGTGTGTGTGCATGTGCATGTGCATGCACAGCAACACATGATTTTTCTTTCACTTTCCTTGCTTCTCCTTGATTTGCTCTATTCATGGCTTTACCAAAATGAGTCAGATCTTTGTTCCACTTTCTCAGTATTTGGTTACAGCTTCATGCACAGTTCTGTCTACCATGGAAGGCCCATGGGATGTTCAGAATTAGAGAAGGCTTTAATTCTTTTGACCATCATGACACATGGAGTGATTCCTAAGTGCATGTCTTGAGGTTAGACAAGTGTTGCCTTGGGAATAGGCTGTGCTAAATGAGTTACTCTGTAAACTTATTAGGTCTCTGCATAGTCATTTTACTCTAGATTTGAGTACTGAAATAAGGAGACAGCTGGTGATAGCTCAAGACAGCTGTTCTCTTCCCTCTCCCTGCTGCCAAGACAGGTGGTCTCTAGGAATTATCTTGTTTGTTAATAAACATATAATAAAATTGCACCCACTTGGTTAAATTTGGCAAAAATCTGATACTTCTGTCTATCTTCATCAAGCCCTTGTCATTTATAATGCTGCAATAACTAAGGACTGAATTGGTGAGTGACTGTTTTGGTACTTCTGCAAAACAGATCAGGGATATTGGACAAAATCCTGCTAATCACTGAGTTTAATTGAGTTTCTGCACTCTGTAAGTAACTGTAGAGAATGTGGATTTAGCTTACTCTTTTCTGCTTCCTCTTTTGCAGTGTCATGTAGGTATTAATTTAAAGCCACCATGTCCAAGCCAACTTGGAATTAGGAAATTGCAACCATTAGTAGCCAGTAAACATTTCTCAATCTTTGAGATTTTGTCTGCTAAAAATAAAATGACAAATCTGCAGTAATTTTCACAAACATTTGCTCGAATATTCTTTAGAAAATAAAATGAAACAATAGAGTTCTTTTATTTATGTATTTAACTCAAAACCATTGCAATAATCTCTTTAAGCATCCAAATGACAGCTAAATTGCAAAGGTCTTCTAATTACCTCCTTCTGATGGCTCCCTTTTATATGCCATTGGAAGTCAAATCTAATTAGAATACCTGTAGAACTGTTTGGCATATGTCTCAAAATTCTTTACCCCCTGCCCTCCTCCATACTTAGTACTTGCTAATTAACTCTGAAAAGAAAATGAAAAAGAATTGACACACATATCAGTTTTCACCCAGACAAATACAGTAGAGGTCTCTACTGAGTATGATTAAAAACTACAGTCAGAGAGAATGAATCAATTAGTTCATCAGAAAAACACGTTTGTATGACTTGAACATAGGTCTTAAGGTTCTGAAATGTCTCTGCTTATAAATAGCTCAAGTATGTCTGCTTAAATAGAACCCTCTTTACCTTCTCACTAAATATGAGATTTGTACTTTTAAGTTATTCTCTTAATGTACTCATAACAGATTTCAAGCATCTTAAACAAAGCACATTGATCTTAGGTTGCAGGAATAAACATGAAGAAGTGAAAAAAAGTTGAAATGGGGTACTGGTTACCTGAATAACTATTAACATATAAGCTTTACAAAAGCTGAAATGTTCTAGTTTATAATCCTAAGCAACTACATAATTTGTGCTCTATTGCTCACAATCAGGAAATTGAGAACATGATCCCTGATGTTCCTAGAATCATTGTATCACTGAATGTCTTGGGTTGGAAGGGAATGGATGAAGGGAAGTTCATCTAGTTCCAACCCCCCTTGCCGTGGGCAGGTTTGCCAACCGTTAATCAGGATCAGACTGCCCAGGGCCTCATCCAACCTGGCCTTGAACACCTCCAGGGAGAGAGCATCCGAAATGCCTATGGGCATCCTGTGCCAGTGCTTCACCATTCTTTCAGTAAAGAATTTCTTCCTCTGGTCCCACTCCAACATCTTTATGTCTTTGCATATCACAGAATATAGTGTATCACAGAATCACCAAGGTTGGAATAGACCTTAAAGATCATCCAGTCCAACCATCCACCTAACACCAATAGTACTCACTAAACCATGTCCCTCAACACAAAATCCAACTGTTTCTTGAACCTCCAGGGTCAATGACTCCACCTGGGCTGCCCATTCCAGTGCTTGACCACTCTTTCAGAAAAGAGTTCCTAACGTCCAGCCTAAATCTTCCCTGGCACAGCTTGAAGCCATTCCCTCTAGTTCTTCCACTAGTTACATGAGAGAAGAGGCTGACCCCCAGCTCACTACAACCTCCCTTCAGGTAGAGAGCAATAAGGTCTCCTCTGAGCCTCCTCTCTTCCAGACTGAACAATCCCAGCTCCTTCAGCTGCTCCTCATACGGCCTGTGCTCCAGACCCCTCACCACCTTCGTCGCCCATCTGAACATGCTCCAGGGCCTCAATGCCTTTCTTGCAGGGAGGAGCCCAAAACTGGACAAAGTACTCGAGATGCAGCCTCACCAGAGCTGAGTACAGGGGGACAATCACTGCTCTGTTCCTGCTGGCAACACCATTCCTGATGCAAGCCAAGATGCCATTGGCCTTCTTGGCCACCCAGGCACACTGCTGGCTCACGTTCACCGAGCATCAATCAATATCCCCAGGTCCATTTCCTCTACGCAGTCTTCTAGCCACTCTGCCCCAAGCCTGTTGCGTTGTCTGGGGTTGTTGCAGCCAAAGTGCAGGACCCGGCATTTGGTCTTATTGAAACTCATCCCACTGGCTTCAGCCCAGCTCTCCAGCCTGTCCAGATCCCTCTGTAGGGCCTCGTGACCCCCAGGCAGATCGACACTTCCAGCCAACTTGGTGTCCTCTGCAAACTTACTGAGGGTGAACTCAATGCCCTCATCCAGGTCATCAATAAAGATATTGAAGAGGATAGGCCCCAGCACCGGCCCCTGGGGAACACCACTCATGACTGGTCGCCAGCTGGATTTAGCTCCATTCACTACCACTCTCTGGGCCCAGCCTTTCAGCCAGTTCCTTATCCAGCCAAGAGCGTACCTGTCCAAGCCACGGGCTGCCATCTTCTGTGGAAGAATACTGTGGGAGACAGTGTCAAAGGCCTTGCTGAAGTCTAGGGAGACTACATCAACAGCCTTTCCCTCATCTACCAGACGGGTCACTAGGTCACAGAAGGAGATCAGGTCGGTCAATCAGGACCTACCCTTCATGAACTCATGTTGGCTAGGCCTGATCCCCCTGTTGTCCCACACATGCTGCGTGATCTCTCTCAAGACAATCTGCTCTATCACCTTCCCTGGCACCAAGGTCAGGCTAACAGGCTGCCAACGGTTTACGGGCTGGTTCAGCCCAGTTCCGTGACTAGCGGGGCGGAGGGATCTGCAGATCCGCGCCTCCGGAAAAAGGGAACAGGGGACCCCAAAATAATTAAAAACAGCGGCAACGATCTGAGGAGAAACAAACTAATTTACTAAATATACTATCAGAATGCAAGATAACACACTATAATACAATATAATTAAATCTGAAGCTAATAAATCAAATATAATGAGAGAGAGAATGTCTGAAAGGTGGATAGGCCTCACCACAACGCAGAGAGCTGAGGTGAGATGCGCAGTCCAGTTGAGCAGCAGGGAGAAAAAGGGGGAGAGCCGACGAAGAGCAGGCTAAGAAGAGTGCATCAGGTGACCTTGCCAGGAGTTGTATCTCGAGACTCTCTGTGACCGCAAAGTCCCCTGGGGAATGTAGTTCTTCTTCTCTTCCAGGCAGGTACCCAGAGCTTGAGCATTAACAGTTAAACTCCCACTGCCCCACATGATGTTATGATGTGGAATACCGAAAACCAAAAATCACAAAACCATGACACAGGCCTGTAGTTAGCCAAATCCTCCTTACAACCCTTCTTATAGATGGGAGTCACAATGGCAAGCCTCCAGTCTTCTGGGACCTCACCAGTCAACAAAAAGCACTGATAGATAGTGGTGAGCAGCTCAGTTATCACCTCTGCCAGAACCCTCAGCACTCTTGGGTGAATCCCATCCAGTCCCCTGGACTTGTGACAGGCCAGCTGGAGTAGTAGGTCTCTGACTGCGTCCTCCCAAATTGCAGGGGGTTCTGTTCGCACCCTTTCCTGCGCTGAGAGCCCCAGCCTTGGATGAATATTCCAGATAGGACCTCACAAGAGCAAAGTACATCACCTCCCTCACCCTGCTGGTCACCCCTTTTTTAATGCAGAGCAGGATACAGTTGGTCTTCTGGACTGGCAGCACATACTGTTCAGCTTTTCATTCATCAGTACCCCCAAATTCTTCTCAGCAGGGCTGCTCTCAGGGAGTCTGTGCATACATCTGATGCCATTGTTAAAACTGATTTTCCTCTTGCAGATTACAAGCTTTTAGGGGCACTGAGCACATTTTAGGTTTGTACAATGTCTTATGGTTCTATTTATCAATTGGAGTGTTGGGTGATAGCCAGAGTTACACTCAGCTGTTCACTCATTCTACCTGACATGTAGGGACAAGGGTAGAATACAGCAGAAAAAAACAGCTGAAAGCTTATAGATGGAGATAAAGGCTAAGAGTTTGCATATCGATTACAATATGGGCAAAATCGACTGAATTTGGCAAAAAAAAAAAAAAAATACTGGCAATTTAAATAGATCAGTAAAAAATTGTCTTGATGGCAAACAAAAAGACAAACATTGAAACAAGATTATTCCTCTCTCTTTTCTGAGGCTGCTTCATTTTTCTCACTCATCTGGTTTCTCCCACTCCACTACCAGTGTCTAGTAGTGTAGGAAGGAGGTGGTCATTGCATAAAAATTGCTACTGCTGCTTCCTCACTCTTTTGCTCTGTGGTCTTTTCATTGAATACTGTTTTGGCCATAGAGCATCTCACCCTTTTCTTTCTCTGACCTTGGTGTTCTCTCAGTTGTTCCTCACTCTTTTTCTTCTCTCTTTTCCTGCTTGAGCAGTAATATATAGATGTAGATCAGCTGTCAATATAGTACCATTTAGCAATTCTTTCTTTACTTTAAAACATTTAAAAAATGAAAAATTGGATTATCAGATTAATTACCTTTGTGTGTTTTTTTGTTCGTTTCCCCCCTGCCTCCCTTCCCCTCCCCCCCCCTCCCCCCCGGTTTCTTTCTTAAAGGAAAAATATATTGAGAGGTAAATATGAAACACTGACATTTAAATAGTAAATATTACATTGATTTATACATGTAATCACTCAACTTTTACAATTATCAGAATATCAGATACAAAGATACAATAAATGATCATTTGTTAAGTTTTTTTTCTATTATGTTTGGTACAGAAGACTTTGTGATACATTAGAGTCACAGAATCAGAGAATCAGGGTTGGAAGGGACCTCAAGGATCATGAATCTCCAACCCCCTGTAAGAGATTATTCTTTTACATCATTCTCTCAAAGCTAGCTGAGGACACAGGTGAACAAGTTCAGGCAAGACCTGGGTAAGGGTTGTGAAAACCTTGTCTGAGGGACACAGATGGACAAGGCCAGGGGCAACGAGAGAGATAAGCTGCAGCTGTGAAACGGTCTTTTGTGTGGGCTTATCTCAAGGAAGATGGCCATCTCAGGGGGTACTCACATGATTCTTGCTCAAGCACCCAGGGATGTCACATAGGCAGGAAAAGAAGGATAAAATGGGGACCTACAATCATGAGTTTGAGGTTTCTGGCAACAGATTCCTCATGAAGAAGAATGGAGGTTTTCTGGCAACAGATTCCTCATGAAGAAGAAGAGATTTCTGCTATGAAGAAGCCTCACGACCTGCCTCTCTCCCTCCTGGACTTGCTCTGTGCTCTACCACAATGCTGAAGAAGAACAAAGGTGTCTGCCATCAGATTCCTCATTACAGAATTCCTGCTTGCTGACGGACTCTCCTGGGCCCGCTACCTGAGTCCTGCTGCTTCCCCCCGGATTGGCTCTGTGACTTTTTTCTGCTACCTGCTTGCTGCCCAAGGCCAGCCACGCTGCTGCTCTCCCCCCCTGCTGCTGCTGCCTCGGACCTTCGAAACGGTGTGCAATGGGACCGCTGCTGGATCCTGGTGGTGACTATCCCCGCTTTATGCGATTCTTGCTTCTTTCCTATTTTTTCTATTGCCCTTCTTCCCTTCCCCGTCTCCCTGATTAGGATTTATAATAAACTGGTTGGACTAACATATGAAACATTGTTTCTTAATCTCACACCAGGCATACGGATGTTAAAAGAACTTCATCTCCCTCCTATAAATTGGAGCAAGACACCCCCCTGCCACATGCAGGGCCACCAACCTCCACATTCAATACTAGACCAGGCTGCCCAGGGCCCCATCCAATCTGGCCTTGAACACTTCCAGGGACAGGGCATACAGAACCTCTCTGGGCAGCCTGTTCCAGCACCTCACCACACTCTCTGAAAAGAATTTCCCCGACAGCCAACCTAAATCTCCCCTCCCTCAACTTAAAACCATTTCCCCCTGTCCTGCAGTTATCTATCCTTTCAAAGAGTTGATTGCCCTCCTGTTTGTAAGCTTCCTTTAGGTATTGAAAGGCTGCAATTAAGACACCCTGCAGCCTTGTTTTCTCCAGGCTGAACAAGCCCAGCTCCCTCAGCTTGTCTTTGTAGGGAAGGTGCTCCAGCTCCCTGATCATCTTTGTGGCCCTCCCCTGGACCCTCTCCAACAGCTCACTGTCTTTCTTGTACTGGGGGCTCCACACTTGGACGCAGTATTCCAGATGGGGCCTCAGAAGAGCAGAGTAGAGGGGAACAATCGCCTCCCTGTCCCTGCTGGCTACCCCTCTTTTGATGGAGCCCAGGATACCATTTGCCTTCCGAGCCACAAGGGCACACTGCTGGCTCATGTTAAGTTTCTCATCTATCAGGACCCCTAGGTCTTTCTCTGCCGAGCTGCTCTCAAGGACAACTCCCCCCAGCCTGTACAGGTGCCTGGGGTTCTTCCGGCCCAAGTGCAAAACCTTGCACTTTGCCTTATTGAACCTCATTAGGTTCACCCGAGCCCAGCTTTCAAGCCTGTCAAGGTCCCTCTGAATGGCCTCCATTCCCTCCACCGTATCGACTGCACCACTCAGCTTGGTGTCATCAGCAAACTTGCTGAGGGTGCACTCCATTCCCTCATCGATGTCATTAATAAAGATGTTAAAGAGCACCGGTCCCAAGACAGACCCTTGAGGGACACCGCTCGTTACTGGCCTCCACCTGGACATAGAGCCATTGACCACCCTCTGTCTGCGGCCTTTCAACCAGTTTCTTATCCATCGAGTGGTCCGCCCATCAAATCCACATCCTTCCAGTTTGGAGATAAGGATGTGGTGGGGGACCATGTCAAAGGCCTTGCTCAAGTCCAGTTAAATGACATCGGTAACCTTTCCTTTGTCCATCAATGCCATCACTCCATAATAGAAGGCCATCAGATTGGTCAAGCATGACCTTCCTCTGGTGAAGCCATGCTGGCTGTCTCGGATCTCGCGCCCTTTCCTCATGTGATCAAGCATGTTATCCAGGATGATCTGTTCCATGATCTTCCCAGGCACAGAGGTGAGACTCACTGGCCTGTAGTTCCTGGGGTCCTCCTCGCTCCGTTTCTTGTAAATAGGAGAGATGTGACCCTTCCTCCAGTCATCTGGGACCTCACCTGACAGCCACGACTTTTCAAACATGATGGAGAGTGGCTCGGCAACCACCTCAGCCAGCTCCTTCAGGTCCCTGGGATGCACGCCATCCGGCCCCATAGTCTTGTACACATTCACTCTCATGAGGCGGTCAGCACGCTCTCTGTACTCCCAGCAGGTCCTTACCGAGCCATGCTGGCGTCCTACTTTCTCTGTCCGCTTTCTCATTCAGAGGGATGGAGAGCTCTTGTGCTCTCAGGAAGGCATCCTTGAAGTGTAGCCAACTCTCCCCAACATCTTTGTTTTTAAAGACAGCTTCCCAGGGGATCTCGGTCAACAGTCTATTAAATAGCTTAAAGTTCACTCTTCCAAAGTTCAGGGTCCTGATACCACTCTTTGCCAGTCCCACATCCCTCAAGATTATGAACTCAACCAGGGTGTGGTCACTGCAGCCCAGGCCACCTCCAACCTTAATACCTTTAATGATTTCCTCCGCATTGGTGAGCAGCAGGTCTAGTAACGCTTCACCTCTGATTGATCTGTCAAATACCTGGACCAGAAAGTTGTCATCAACGCATTCCAGGAGCCTCCTGGACCTCTTGCAGCTCTCCATGTGGTCTTTCCAAGAGATATCCAGATGGTTGAAGTCCCCCATCAGGACAAGAGCCCATGAGCATGAAGCCTCCCACGTCTGAAGCAAGAATGCCTCATCAAGAGTCTCCCCTTGATCAGGTGGCCTGTAGTATACTCCTATCACCAGATGGCCTTTGTTAGACCCATCCCTAATTCTAACCCACAGGCTCTCAACCTGTTCCTGACCATTTCTCGGAGGGAGCTCCTCACAGTATATCCACTCTTTGACATAGAGGGCAACTCCCCCACCCTTCCTACCTAGCCTATCCCTTCTAAAGAGCTGATATCCCTCAGTGGTGGTATTCCAGTTATGGGAGTGTTTCAGTGATAGCAACAAGGTCATAACTTTCCAAGCGCATCATGGTTTCCAGCTCATCCTGCTTATTTCCCAGGCTTTGTGCATTGGTATAAAGGCACTTCATCTGGGCTTTCCATCTCACTGCCCTTATAGAGGATCTAGGATCCCCTAGAACAGCAGCATCCCCAACACCCTCCTGCCCCAGTACATCCTTTTGTACTTCACCATCATCACCCATCAAGTTTGGTATGAGCTCTCAAGCGACCCGATCAACCCCAGCAGCCCTGATTTTGTCCCGTTCCCCCTTCATAGCTAGTTTAAAGACCTTTCAATGAGTCCCTCCAGTTCCTCAGCTAAGATCCTCCTCACTCTCAGAGACGGGGTGCTTCCATTTGCAGCCATCATGTCAAGCACCAAGTAAGTTGTCCCGTGGTCAAAAAAAAAACCAAAATTCCTGCGTTTGCATCAACTTTTAAGCCATTTATTTATGAGGTGGGTTTTTTGGTACCTCTGAGTATCCTGCCTGCCACTGAGGGGCAGGGTTAATGTTAGGGTAAGAGTTAGGTTTAGGGTTATGGTTAAGGTTTGGGTATGGTTATGGTTAGGGTTAGGATTAGACTTAGGCTTATGGTTAGAGTTAGGGTAAGCATTAGGGTGAGGAATAGGGTTAGGGTTAGGATTTGGGTTAGGGTTAGAGTTAGGGTTAGGATTACGAGTAAAGTTAGGGTTAGGGTTAGGGTTAGGATTTGGATAGAGTTAGAGTTAGGATTAGGGTTAGGGTTGGGTTTATGGTTAGGATTTGGGTTAAGGTAAGGGTTAGGGTAGGATTAGGTTTAGGGTCAGGTTTAAGTTTAGGGTTAGGGTTAGGTTTGGGACTAGGGTTTAGAGTTAGGGGTAGGGTTAGGGTTAGCATTAGGATTTGGTTTCGGTTTAGGGTTAGGATTTGGGTTAGGGTTAGGGTTAGGGTTAGGGTTTAGGTTTAGGGTTAGTATTAGGATTTGGGTTATGGTTAGGGTTAGGGTTAGGTTTTAGGGTTAGGGTTAGGTTTAGGATTAGGGTTAGGTAGGGTTAGTGTTAGGGTTTGGTTTAGGGTTACGGTTAGGTTTTATGTTTGGTATTAGGGTTAGCTGAGCTTTATTCTTAGGGTTAGGGTTTGTGTGTGTGTCTTGTTAGGGTTATGGTTAGGTTTCATGTTAAGGTTCGGGTTTGGGTTCTGGTTATCTTAGTGTTGTGGTTATAATTATGGTTGCGGTTAGGGTTAGGGTAGTGTTTATGTTAGGGTTATTGTTAGATTAGGGTTAGGTTAAGTGTCAATGTTAAGGTACGGTAAGTTAAGAGTAGTGTTATTGTTAGCTTTAGTGTTTGGGTTGGTTTATGTGTAGGATTAGGGTTAATTTTGTGTTAGTGTTTATGTTATATTAGGGTTAGTGTTATGTGTTTGGTTAAGGTTAGGAGTATGTTACGTTTAGGGTTAAGTTTGTGTAGGTTTAGTGTTAGGGTTAAGGTATGTTTAGAGTTTGAGTTAGTGTAGGGTTAGGGTTAGGGTTGTGATTAGGGTTAGTGTTAGTGTGGTGCCAATGATACTAAGCCGAGTGGTGCAGTCAGTTCATTGAGCTAAGGGATGCCATCCAGTGGGACCTTGACAGGCTGGGGTAATGGGCCCTTGTGAACCTTATGAGATTCAAGAAGGCCAAGTGTAAGTTGTTGCACTTAGGATGAGGCAATCCCAGGTATTTATAAAGACTGGGTAAAGAACCCCTCCAGAGCAGCCCTGCGGAGATTAACCTGTGGGATTCATACATCTTTTGTCGGGAAAAAAATGTCAGTTTGAGAGTATAAAAATCTTATTTTCTTTTCTGAGTGTTTTTTTTTTTTTGTTTTTTTTTTTTTGCCTGTTGATTTCCATACATTCATTGTTCATTTCAAAATCTTTTGAAAGGTAAGATGAATTTCAAGTAACTTTGAATTAGGTTCTAATTTATATGTTATGCTAATTCAGTAGAGCTAATTAATTTGGTTATTTGGCTTTTGATTTAGTTTACTTGAATTTAATGCTTCTGTTTGGTAAGCTGACAGACAAAGAGATAAGTGGGACACTATTTATGACTACTCATTATTTCTTTTAATATCTCTGCTGAGTAGGATAAATTCTGGTTATAATTAATATACTTTTATGTCATCTTAACAGTAACTGAAACAGGGAATTTGTACTTCGATTCTGCTTGTTAGGTAATTGAAAATCACACTTTCTTGTTAATTCTTGTAATCAGTAAGCTACTTTTTAAGTGTTAAGAAATAGTTTAAGAACAAGTTTGTTCTCAGATGTAATTTTTTCTTTCTACATTCTTTTCTTGCTCACTTTCCTTCTACTTCCATAATAATCTTTTAATTTGTTCTCCTTTTTAAAATCTTTTTCTATACAAAAAATCACCACTATAAGTTGTCTTTTTTTTTTTTTTTCTTTTTTTTTCTTTTTTCCTTCCCCTGTTATCTCTCTCAGGTTTCAGATTGCTTTTCTTCATAATTTGACCTCAAAGTAGCATGGCCACTTCATATAATACAGGAAATTCTGCAATAAGAGTTCCAAATCAATCTAGAGGATTAGTCATTACATCAGGTAGTAGCAATTTGACTAGTGTGTTTTTGTTACTTTCATTTCACCATTTCTGGACCTCTTTGGACAGAGTGGACTGGAAGAGCCAGTAAAGTAACCCAACCTACCACTTGCTTAGACAGGGAGATATTCAAATGATATCCCAATAGTATTTAATTTTTTAACTTCATAGCATACTCCTGCATTGCTACATTTAAGTTTCCCACTCATTGATGTCAACATTACCTCTAAAAGCAGCTAAATTTTGTAGAGTGAATCCAAGTTGATTCTGCAAATTGTATTTCTGGAAAACACTATGAAATAGATTATTAATTCACTTATCTATTTTGAGTTCTTAGTAGTATTTTTTTCCTGAAATCAAATTTATTCTCCTGTTTCTGTTTGTTTTTAGTTTTATGTAGGTAATTCTCAGACCACATCATTAAAACAAAACAAAGTCTTAACTTTTCAAAATTGCCTCCAATAGCAATAATGTTCATTTGAATTAAGGAATGTGTTATGCGATATACAACATTGTAATTTTGCATTTTTAATATTCTATGTAAGTACAGAAATTATTTTTAAGCAGTAAAACAATTTTTCATTAAGCAGCAGAAATTTTCTCTATTGTTTTTGGTAGTTTTCAGTATGTGTGCCATTTGCTTATATATTTTTCATTCCTAAGGCAAAAAACAAAGAAAACAAAACAAAACAAAACAAAAAAAAACAAAAACAGTTTCTAAACTGTTTATATATATATATATGCACACGCACAAATATGTATTTGTTTATTCAAGAATTTTTGAGATACGCAGCCTTGGTGAAGTAAGTATAGCCATTACAGATACTTGTTTTACTGAACTAATTGATGAGATGAGGAAACCTGCTGAAGCTCACATCGATGAGATGACAGAGTAGAAACCAAATGCTTCATAAAATATTATTTGCTGCATGCTGTCAATAAGGATTACTCAGTTTCTGAGAACATTAATCAAGTCTGTAAACAGTTCTGTTTTTCTTTTTGCAGCTTGTATAAAAAAATAACAGTTAAAGGACAATATGCTATTTTAATGGTAGTTGAACTGAAGAGAGAACAAGGCTGGACTTTGAAACCTAAGTACTAATGTATGGACAAGGTAAGCATTTAGTGAAACAGATCAGATGGTCAGATGATCAGTAGCATAAAGTCCAGCTGTAAGCTTGTCACTACTGCTATGTCCTGGCTATCATACTAGGTTGAAATCTGTTTAAAGTCTTAATTAATGATGTGGACGATATGATTTGCTGCAACCTCAGAAAGTTTGCAGATCACACAAAACTGGGAGAACTGACAGAAAGATAAGATGGGCCTCAGTATTCCTTGTTAGAAAATATTTAGATCAATTAGACCTAAGTATGACTACTAAGGTTTTTACTTTTATGAAGATACATAGGAAGTTTCTCTTCAGGGAACATGTTGATAATACTTCCCTGAAACTGAAATGTGATAGATGTCTATGGACTCTGCTATAACTGAACAATCTTTGGACATTATTCTACTATATTATTTAGTATATATTATATATATTATATTATATTATATTATATTATATTATATTATATTATATTGTATTATATTTACTATTTACTTCATATTAAGGAGGAAAAAGTGTGATATATATATGTGAACATATATATGATGAGATAGAGATGTGAGCATTTGTGTGTATACAAGAAACCTGTATGAAGGGCTCTTGAAAGACTAAGGCTTCTCAGTGATTTAGTAGAAAAATCATTAGATAAGTAGTTCCTTTTAAATATTTTGTGCTATTGTAAAATCTTTATCAATCTAGATAACTGTAAAATAACAGAAAAAAAAAAAACAACCCACAAAACATTGTTTTTCAAATATTTTTTGTTTTGTTTTTCTTGTTTGTTTTCTAACTGTGTGCATTAATGTGAGAAAGTACCATTATAAATATTTCAATTAATCCTAGGAGTCAAAAGGAAAAATAAAAAATGACATATATTTTTATGAGAATTCCCAGTGTGGTAATGAAATAAGTTTAAATAGCTTGTGTTTGAAGATATAAAAAAAAATCTACTTCCTTTGCTTCTACTACTAAGAGTAGAACATATCAGAACTCACAGACAATCAGAACTCAAAAGGAAATAATCTTAACACATCTTCAGAGTTATTATTCCGAAGATTGGAAAAGAATTGTAAACATTGAAACAAACAGGATTTTTTTTTTTTTTTAATTTACTGGTTTTGAAGTAAACCAAAAATGGTCCATAAATGGTCCCATTAATCCAAATGATAAGAAAATTTGCTTGAGATGATAAGGTTATTTATAGTTTAGCAGCAGGAGAGAAGATATTGGTAGATATAAAAAAGAATACATTAGATTTTAATCACTGGATCACATAGGTATGATACACAGTAAGATACAAACTATATGAGCATTCTCACAAAATTTTACCTTCTGATAACATTTTTTTGGAAATGTGTGTGTGATATGCTCATGCACGTGTAAAGACTTTTGTGCTCTTTCTTAGCTTGGACAGGTAAAGTAATGTATTATATGCGTGGAAAATAAAGAAGCCTTTTAAATTTCTAAAAAGATTAAATATATTTTCAATGTGTATTAAATATTTTAGAAAGAGATGTTTTGAATTTACATCCATTTCTATCCTTGCTTAGAAACAGTGTAATAGGAAATTTAGAAGGCTTTCAATGCAGCCCAAGATACAATTGGCTTCACTACTGACAAGTCATGCATGACAAAATTTGTGGCTCTCTTCAGCATTGATGAAAAAGGGAAGAGCAACTGCCATCATCTGTCTGGTCTTGTGCCTTGTATTTGACACTGCCAAGCACAACATCCTTGTCTCTAAATTGGAGAGATGTGGTTTTGATGGATAGACCTCTTGGTAGATAAGGAATTGACTAGATGGTCACGCACGAATTGCTGTGGTCAGCAGCATAATATCCAGGTCAGCTTAATACCCAGGCAGAGACCACTGATGAATAGCATTTCTCATCGGTCAGTACTGTGATCAGCATTTTTTAACATCTTTTTAGGTGACATGGACAGTGGGATTGAATGCACCCTCAGCAAGTTTGCAAACACCAAGCTGAATGGTATGATCAACACACTGGAAGGGATGCCATCCAGAGAGACTTTAAGGGCCTTGTGAGCTGCATCTGCATGAATATCATGAGGATCAACAAGGCCAAGTGCAGTCTATGTCTTGCAGGCCAGAAAGGCAACTATATTCTGGGTTGCATCAAAAGGAGTGTGACCAACAGGGCAGGGAGGTGATTCTCTCCTGCTATGCTCTTGTGGGACACACCTGGACTACGTGTTCGTCTCTTGGGCCTCAACCGTAAGAGAGACATGGTGTTGTTGGAGTGAGTACTGAGAAAGGTCATGATGATGATCCCATAAAGGCAGACTGAGAGAACTGTTGTTTAGCCTAGAGAAGAGAAGGCATCTGGGAGACTGTACGGTGGCCTTCCAGTACCAGAAGAGGGCCTAGAAGAAAGATGGAATCTCCAGTGTAATGATAGAACAAGAGATAATGATTTTAAACTGAAAGAGGGTAGATTTAGATTTGATATAAGGAATAAAATCTTCATGATGATGCTGGTGAGGCACTGAAAGTGTCCCAGAAAAGCTGTGTATGTCCCCTCCCTGGAAGTGTTAAATGCTAGCTGGATAGGGCTTTGTGTAACCTAACCTAGAGGAAATTGTCCCCACAGCCGGGGAGTTGGAATCAGATAATCTTAAAGGTCCCTTCAAGCCCAAACAATTTTGTATCTCTTTGATTCTATGACGATTCTATGATAAATATCTATAAATGTAAATATATATGCATATAAATATACATGTGTATATGCATGAATACATAAATACATACATAATATACATGTAAATACATATGTAAACTTCTTCCTAAAAAAATTCAAATTAATCAAAGCTCTCACAAGAAAAGTAAACTCACTTATAAGCAAAATTTACCTAATTCTGATCTTTATTTTAAATGAGAAGTAAGAAAAAGTAGGTGGAAAAAAAAAAGACCAAGTTCTTCCCTCATATCTACTGAGTCCTATTAAATTCAGGGGTGCTGCACCAGTGAAATAGAGGGTAGAACTTGGTTCCAGAGCTATTAAATTAATATAAATAATTGCAACATTTTAACTACAGTGCATTTTAGTTCTCATGAAAGCTGTTAACAGCTTCAGATCAGATAACTTTGAAGCAAACATCAGGAAAAGCTGCCCAATTTGATACTGTCATTTTGCCTGAGTGCTGGTGTGGTGGAACTGCTTCTAAAGGTGAGGGCACAGTCCAGACATTAAACTAGGGCATGTTGAATTATTTATTACTATTACTGATTTATTTATTTCTGCTCACAAATCGGCTTTCATTTTATAAATGTATTTGGCGTACAATACTATTCAATCTGTTTAGCCAAGCAAACTCAAACTTTTAGGTGCCACAGTAAAGGGTCAGTTCTTCAACACACTGACCCTTGTCATCATTTAGCTAAATCACACGGCTTTTCTGTCTTTAAAAAATTGATTGGTGGCTTCACAAGAGTAGTGAGCAATAAATAAGAAACAGGTTTGCTTTACTGACAGATTTTCACACAGTAATACAGATAATTTGTCCTTAAGGATGAATATCTTCTTCATATTTCTGATAATGGATATAACATTGTTATTCTTTTACTGTTAATGTCAAATAAAAAGGGACAAAAAAAAAAAAAAAAAAAAAAAGTTGGAAATAAATGCTTGTTAGAAATCTGAACAAGCACTCATGCATACTGGGATTTATGAGTCCCACATTAGCTTTAGGTCAAGAAAAAAGAAGGAAGATTGAGAGGAAAAGGGAAAATTGAATTGCATCCTAGACCTAGACTATGAATATATATGAATATAAAACCTAGGCAGAATGTTGCATAAGCCTACAGTTTCACAGAAAGGCAAGATGAAACAATTCCTCTCTAGTTTTCTTTTCCTTTCCCCTCACTTAAGCGCCTGGTAAAATTGTAGAGAAGATGATACTGAAAAACACTCGTGAGACAGTACAATCACTGGTCATAGCTAACATGAATGATACAAAGTTCTTGACAACTTAGAGGGATGGACAATCACTGACTGCATGACATTTAATAAGAGCTAGTCCTGGATTCTGCACCTGGAATGGGCCAACTCTGCATACAGGTGCAGACAGAGGGATGAGCAGCTGGAGAGCTCCCCTGCATAAAAGGACTGGGGGCTCTGATTAGTGACAAGTCTAATATGAGTCAAGAATGTTCCTGGCTGCCAGAAGGGTCAACCATACCCTGGGGTACATAAGGCCCAGTACTGCTAACTGGTCAGGTGAAGGTATTCTCTCACTCTGTTCTGCACTTGTACAACCTCATTTCAAGCAGTTTTGGGGCGCTGCAATATAAGAAGGACATAAAACTGTTGGAGAGCATTCAAAGAAGGACAATAAAGATGGTGAAGGATCTAGAGAGCAAGACTTGTGGGGAGCAGCTGAAGTCACTGGGCCTGTTCAGTTTAGAGAGGAGAAGGTTGAGAGATGACAATTGCAGTCTACAACTCCCTCATGAGGAAAAGTGGAGGAGAAGACTCTTATCTCTTCTCTTCAGTGGTCAGTGACAAGATCTGAGGGCATGTCATGAAAGTGCATCAGAGGATGTTCCTGTTGGACCTTAAGGAAAGGTTCATAACTGAAAGAGTGGTCAAGCACCGAAACATGCACCCCAGGGAAGTGGTCATGGCACTGAGCTTGCTGGAGTTCAAGAAGTGTTTGGACAGCACTCTGAAACTTGTGGTTTGAGTTTTGGGTGGTCCTTTGTGGAGACAAGAGTTGCACTTAGTAAACCCTGTGGGTTCCTTCCAACTCAAATATCCTATGAATCTATAATTCAAATCTAAAACATCATGTATATGTAATTCTAAATGGTTTCATGTTAATCAAATATTGAGCCTATATGCAAGACAGTAGAACTCTTCATTTGCCTCTTATCCAAGAAAAGGACATGCATACACCATGTGAACAGGGATGGCCACAAGCTTAGAACAGTATTTTGTGAAAACGTAAATTTGAAAGATCAAATCAATATAAATTAATTTACTATGAGCATAGTGATACATAAATAAAAGTCAATTATTTCTGAGTATGTATAACCTAGTATATGTTATCTTGACATTCCTAATAGAAAGTCATTCTGCACTTATCTGACAGAACAAGGTCTCAGTGTTGGCCTGAGCTCATCTCAATAATCAGAGGGCTGAACTTAGTGTCACTGATGATGGTTTTCTGTATTAATTATAAAAGTTGGGCTGTTTATTATAATACTAATAATAAATTCTTAGCTCCATAAATATGATCTGTTCACCTTTGTCTAATGAAAGTTTTTGAGATAGTTGGATAGAATTAGGTTATGGAGCTTATGGAAAACACAGATTGCTTTTGGAAACCTCAGGTATGTAATTTGTGTGAGATTCTGTGGAATAAATCTTAGGACAAGATTGCATTTTTTTCATCATACTTTATTTAAGTTAAATTCTCTTATTCAGAGTGATGTTTTGATCCTCTGTTTTTATCCTTGAATATCAGAGTCAAACTTTGGTCAAATATTCTTTATTTATTTATGTTCTATTTCATCTGTAATTTGATTATAAGGGATCAAAGCAGGTCATCTTTAGTTCAGAAGATACTGTCATTATATGAAATGCAATTTAAATACAGTCTTTATGTTGTTTTGAAAACCCTAATATAGCTCAAACATCTAAAAGAGCAAAGTTGAGGGATGTCATTAGAAAATGCACAACACATTAAAAATAACAAAATGAAATAATATATGAGAGACAAATTACCTTCTCTAAATATTTTTAGATATTCTGAATTCTGTGGCAGAAAGACACTGCATAATTTTATTTGCTTTAGACATTTGCTCATTCTGATTATAGATTCTTATAAAGCTGATGTAATACCAGGATTATTTATTCTTCTTAATTTCCTATTTTTCTAAAGTTTTGCATTATTCTTCCCATGTAGCAATGACAATAATTAGAATAAGAAAAACATAAATTATTATAGAAAGTCAGAATATCAGATGCCCCAAGAAGGGTGTGGCAGTCTATTCTGTGTCCTTGCAGGCATGTTTCATAGCTGTCTTACTGGCTTTGTGTCAAACCTACACATACAGATGATAAACAATAACAGTTACTTTTTTACAATGCAGATTAGTAATAGAGCAAACATTCTAAAATAAAGTATAATTAACTCCACAAAAAGATGACAACACTGACTTTTTATCTCAAGTGTCAGATCAATTGCGATTTGAACTGTTTAACTGAGCTGAAATGCCACTCAGACGAGTTAGTACAAGGCAAAACCAGTCTCAGATTCTAACTTTAGGCTAATTAAACATATTCATTCACACAATATGTGTGTGTGCGTGTGCACATGTGTGAATGATCTGGAGAGCAAGGGACCTCATTCTATATCCACCTGTAACTTTGTGTAACTTTCCTTGTACAGAGTGCTCTAGGCCTTGTTCCAGACTTATTGTGAGCTGAGTGATCAGAGAGCTGCATCCTGCATCACCTTTCTCTGCAGACTAGACTTGTTTTTTAATGTAGGAGTCTTGCCAGGACTCAATAGCTCAAAACTCTCTTAAATGTTTGTGGGTACCTTCATTACTACTTCACAGACACAGAATGCTCTAGCCAGTAGCAGCAGGATTTCACATTAGGAAACAAAGCCATCTTTTTTTCTGTGATGGAGTGACAGCATTGGAGTGACAAAGGAAGGGCAAGTGATGTTGTCTACCTGAACTTATGCAAGGCTTTTGATATGATTCTGCACCACATCCTTATCTCTAATTCAGAGAATTGTGAATTTGAAGGCTGGACTATTTGGTAGAGAAAAAATTGGGATGGTCTCAGTCAGAGGGTTGTGGTCTACACTAAGTTCAGGTGGAAGATGGTAAAAATTGATATCCCCTAGGGGTCTGTCTTGGGACTGTTTCAATTTTAATATCTTTAACAAAAATCTGACAGTGCAATTGAATACACCCTCTTCAAGTTGGCTGATGATACCAAGCTGAGTGGTACAGTTGTTACAACCAAAGGAAAGAATGCCATCCAGAGGGACTTGAACAGGGCTTAAAGCCCTGCAGAGAAAGACTTGAGAGTCCTGGTGGATGGAAATGTAGACATGAATCAGCAGGGTGCACTTGGAGCCCAAAAGGCCAACTGTATCCCAGGCTGCATCTAAAGAGGAGTGGCCAGAAGGTAGAGAGCGGTGATTGTACCCCTCCATTCTGTTCTTATGAGGCCCCACCTGGAGTACTGCATTCAGGCCTGGGGGCCCCCAGCACAAGTAAGATGTAGAGCTGTTGGAGCAGGTCCAGAAAGATACAAAGATGATCAGAGGGCTGGAGCATCTCTCCTATGAAGAAAAGCTGAGGGAGCTGGGCTTTTTCAGCTTGGAGAAAAGAAGGCTCTTGGGAGATCTCTTTGTGGCCTTCCAGTACTTGAGAGGAACTCATAAGCAGGAATCAAGTCAACTGTTTTCACAGGTAGATAGTGAAAGGCCAAGGGAAAATGATTTTAAACTAAAAGAGGAAATATTTAGAATAGATGCGAGGGGAAAATTTTTTATTGAGTGGCTGACGAGGCACTGAAAGTGGTTGCCCAGAGAAATTGTGGATGCCCCATCCCTAAGGCCAGGTTGAATGGTGCGTTAGAAAGCCTGATCTGGTGAGTGCTCATGGCAGGAGTGTTGGAACTAGACAAACTTTAAGGTCCCTTCCAGATCAAGCCATTCTCTAATTCTATGGTTGGTCTTTTAATTTCTATCTGTTCTGATGCCTAGTGTTGTTGCATTTACATTAGCATTTGCTTATCTATGGGCATTTTTTATTTGTGATAAATTTTCTTTTTGATATGTCTAAAATTTGAAGAGACACCACAGCTTAGAAATGCAGTGCTGTGGATTAAAATAAGGCATACTTAATAAATTATTGATGTATGAGGTTATTTAGACCTGGAGGCAATTCTGTTTACACTGCCAACAAAGCAAATTATTCTGATTCATATATTTTTAAAAGAATTTTACTTACTGTGTCCATTTGATCTGGAATGGATTAAAAGATAAACTGCCAGTTTACAGAAAATCCAAAAAATCCATAGAAAACTTAAAAAAAAAAAAAAAAGTTCATAAAAACAACTCTGAATATCATGCATCATGTTCTTTTTTTATACCTCCTTTCCTATGACATGTGTTTTCTGTGAGCTCTTTTCCTGTGAGATAAAGGATAACTATTGTCTATACCATACATGAATCAAGACAGAGGTAGCGATAGTTTCTGATTATTTCAGGTGTGATTTCTCATGACAGAAAGCAACATCAATTTTTTCCTAATGAAAATATGAAAATTTAAAACATCTGATTTACACTTGTTTTCAGGTCATATTATATGCTTGCTTCAAACCAAAGAGAAAACACCCCCCCAAAACAAACAAACAAACAAACAAACAATCAAAAAACAAAAAGAGAAACAAAGTTTGTTTGCTTGCTTGTTTTTATGTTTACTTTGTATGAAATTTGAAAGTCATATATAACAACTTGTTTCATAATGAGAAGTGGTAAAGTTGATCACTGTGGAATAATAGGCAATAACCAGGGATCTGGCCCCACATTTGAAGTTCAACTTTGTATTTTAAATTAAGTTGGAGTATTAATTTAAATGATAAAGAAGAAATTTGCAGACCTAAGCATTAATTATCAACTGTAGCATATTCCAGGATTGGCAAAGCCATCAGCCACCCTTTTTGTAAAGTATTTCACAAGTCATAATTATTATTGTTCAGCCGGACACTTTCAGGCTGCTCTATCATGAGTGTATTCTTTGACCTAGGACATGACTGCAAGCCAGTATTAGGGAAGATGTGCACTTACAGTTTGGCTAAAATGTATGAGCACAGCTACTTGTGCATGACTCTGAAAGCTTAATCAGCTTGAGCAAATCTCTTGCATTCAATTATGGGTCAGAATATGTTATTTCTGCTGACCTTGTTATTGGAGAAAGTGATTAAAATAGGCATATTCTTGCAGTTTATAGTACTGCAAAAAAAAGGCTGTTAGAAAGAAGTTTGTGGGAAAGCGTAGCAGAAATGTGCAAACCATTTAAATAATTGAAAATTTAAGCAAGAAGAATTCATACAGTAAGTGATAATTACATAGTAGTTAAGAAAAACACTATATTTTATACTGGAGAACCAGCATGGCTTCACCAAGGGCAAATCCTACTTGACCAACCTAGTTGCCTTTTATGATGGAAGAAAGAGCCGCTGATGTCATCTATCTGGACTTCAGTAAGGCCTTTGACACAATACCCTATAAAATCATTCTCTCCAAATTTGAAAGATACCAATTTGATGGGTGGAGTGCACAGGGACAAAGAATCGGTGGCAGGACTGAGTCCAGAGAGTGGTGGTCAATGGCTTAATGTCTGGATGGAAATTGGTAATGAGTAGTGTCCCACAGGGGTCGATGCTGGGACCGATACTATTTAATGTCTTCATCGGTGACACTGACAGTGGAGACAAGTGCACTCTTAGCAAGTTTGCTGATGACACCAAGCTATGGGGTGCAGTCAGCAAACCTGAAGGATGGTGTAATTTCCAGAGGGACCTAGATAGGCTTGAGCAGTGAAGCTCAGAAGTTCAACAAATCCAAATGCAAGATGTTGCACCTGGGTCAAGGCAACCCCCATTAACAATACAAACTGGGGGATAAAAGAACTGAGAGCAGCTCTGCTGAACAAGACCTGGGGTACTGGTGGACAGGAAGCAGGACATGAGTCAGCAATGTGCCCTCGTGGCCCAGAAAGCCAACCATACCCTGGGCTGCATCAAAAGAAATGTGGCCAGCAGGTTGAGGGAGGTGATCCTGCCCCTCTGCTCTGTGCTGGTGAGGCCTCACCTGGAGTACTGTGCCCAGATGTGAAGTCCTCAGTGCAGAAAAGATATGGACCTGTTTGAGTGTGTCCAGAGGAGGGCCACAAAAATGATCCACGGGATGGAACACCTCTCCTATGAGGACAGGCAGAGAGAGCTGGGGCTGTTCAGCCTGGATAAAAGAAGGCTGCGAGGTGACCTGAATGCAGCCTTTTAATTTGTAAAGGGGAGCTACAGGAAAGAAGGGGACAGACTCTTTAGCAGGGTCTGTGGCAAGAGAACAAGGAGAAATGGCTTCAAGTTTAAAGAGGGACGATTTAGATTGGTGTAAGAGATTACTCTTTTACATCATTGTCTCAAAGCTTGTTGGGGATACAGATTAACAAATCCAAGGAAGTCCTGGGCAAGGGTTGAGAAATCCTTTCTCTGGAGAACACTGATGGTCAAGTCCTGGGCAAGGGTTGTGAAATCCTTTGACTAAGGGACAAGACCAGGGGCAAGGAGAAAGAGATAAACTGCAGCTTAATGGCTGTGAAGTGGTCTTTTGTGTGGACTTATCTCAAGGAAGATGGCCATCTCAGGGGGTACTCACATGACTCTGGCTCAAGCACCCAGGGATGTCATGTAGGCAGGACAAAAAGGAGGATAAAGGAGGGATCAACAACCATGAGTTTGAGGTTTTCTGGCAACAGATTCCTCATGAAGAAGAAGAGGTTTCTGCTATGAAGAAGCCTCACGACCTGCCTCTCTCCCTCCTGGACTTGCTCTATGCTCTACCACAATGCTGAAGAAGAACAAAGGTGTCTGCCATCAGATTCCTCCTTACGGAATTCTTGCATGCTGACAGACTCTCCTGGGCCTGCTACCTGAGTCCTGCTGTTTCCTCACGGGTTGGCTCTGCAACTTCTTCCTGCAACCTGCTTGCTGCCCAAAGCAGCTGCTGCTGCTCTCCCCCCTGCTGCTTTTGCCTCGGTCCTTCGAAATGGTATGCAATGGGACCACTGCTGGATTCTGGTGGTGACTATATCTGCTTTATGCAATTCTTACTTCTTTCCTATCTTTTCTATTGCCTTCCTTCCCTTCCCTGTCTCCCTGATTAGGATTTATAATAAACTGGTTGGACCAACATTTGACCAACATTTGTTTCTTAATCTCACGCCGGGTGTATAGATATTAAAAGAAACTCCTCTCCCTCCTATAAATTGGAGAGAAGCAGTTGGATATAGGGAAAAAGTCTTATACAGTGAAGGTGGTGAGGAACTGGAGCAGGTTACCTAATTATGTGGTGGATGCCCCATCCTTGGATACTTCCAGGCTGGATAAGGCTGTGGGCATCCTAATTTAGCTGTAGTTTCCCTGTTCATTGCAGGGGAGTTGGACTAGATGGCCTTCAGAGGTCTCTACCAACTCTGAGTATTCTATTATTCTAATTTCTTAATTCAGGCGCATGCTGTAATTAACTTCTTCGAGATTTCAGAAGCAAATTATTTTCCTTTAAGTAATGAAAAAAATATTTGCTGTGGTGAACTGTGGTTTTATTTAAAGCAGTCTTTCTGGACTTCCTGTTGAGTCTAAAGATCAGTTGTTAGCATTAGGAGATGGATTTGTAAAAAATGCACTCACACCGGATGTTAGCAGTGGACATATACATTGAGGGGTGCAAGCTCTATTCCCTAAGCTGTGTGGAGAATAGACTATCACTATGCAAGTTAATGTGGCATCAGCAGATATAAGATTTCTGTCAGCTAACTATTCATTAATAGAATCATCCAGAACAAGAAAACATGGCATTATCTGACATTACTAAAAACATTTACATGCAGCTAGGGCCAGGATTTGCAGAAAGGAACTGTTCTGAGAAAAAAGAAAACAAATTATGACAAAGCTCAAATAGAAAAGTATGTAAATATGTCACTCCAAAAGGAATGCCTCCTATTTTTTTCTTTTCATGAAATCTACAGTAGATACGGAGAACACAATAATACAATTTGATAGAGAAAATTCTTACTAAAGAACACTAGTTTTCAATACAGTCATCTCCATAAGTTATGCATTTTCACCAGTGATGAACATGCCACACTTGTAAAAGTCTGAATCAGTGATGACCCACTGCTGCTTTCAGCACTTCTGAAACATACCACCCACCTCGTCACTGTGCTCACATTCACTGTTTGGTCTCCATAAACATCAAGCATCAGTGAATATCAATAAGTGCATTTTTTTCACTCTGTTGGAATTCAGTGACAGAACCTTGCTTCATACGCACTTCCACGACAGACATCACTTTGTCAGGCTGTCCCTCTGCTGCCATCTGTAACACAGTAAGAAAATGTAGAATATCTGTGGGAAGGTTCAAGTTCTACTGCTATTACCATGAACATTTGCCTCTAGTGTTGTGGGCCAATGTAGTAAAAAATGAGGTATTACATTCAGAGCAGCGTTCAGCTAGTCAGCAACATCAAAAACTTTTTTGAAAGACAAATTAGACTAAGCTGTATAAAAACTGCTTTAAAAATGAGTGAAGAAGGATGTGGGAGTAAATCTCAGCCATTTGATTAGACTCACTTACTAATTTCTGTCAGTCAGACTTAAGACTGATGAAGAACAAAACAATTTGGCAACAAATAAAGTGATAAAAAAGGCCATTCTGAAGATGGCTAGGATGAGAAGCATATTCAGTCAAGAAGGGTAATGGGACTTTTGCTTTGCACATGATTTATACGGGTAACGACTTAGTAGAATGTCAGGCTTCTTCAGTCATACCATTACTTTAACTGCTATTATTATCAGATTATTTTAAAATTTACAAACTGTATTAAAGAGGTCTATCTTTAGGTACTTAAAAGTCACAGGCACTAGAAATCTTGGAAGTTTTTCCCTTTGGGATAAAATGTACTACCCTTTCCTCTTTTAAAACAAGCTGAAAACTCAGTGAATTCTGATTTCAATAAAATATTTGAAAACAGCAGCGTTTGATAACAACATAATGAGTTGAACTATTGCTTCCTAATATGCTTTCAAAACCTGAACAGATTTTCAAAACCTGAATTGGAGATTTAGGCCAATACATTTATCTCATTGAATTTAACAGAGAAAATCTGAATTTCTGCATGCCATTTTTTTTTCTGCATTTCTTATTAAGAATAGTGCTTGTAAGTGCCTCATAATTTCATTTCATAGTGCTTTTATATTATTATCTTGAGACAGACACCTTTTCCAAAATGTCAGCTCATGTTCCTGCTGTACTGTTGTGAATGTGGTTGTAAATGTTGTATAAATATTAGGTAATGAAGTTTTCCTGATGGATTACAAAGGCTCTGTCGAATTTATATATATATTTTATTTTTTTTCTTCTCAACAAAGACGGGGCATACAATATATGTAGGCTGTTTCTGCAAGTTATTCAAATAGCATCCAGTTCCAAATTTTAATTATATAACTTATACCTAAACTACAACATTAATTTAATTGATTGCAGTGGAAATGAACTGAGAAAAATCATTTTTACTTCAAAACACTAAAGAAGTAATTTTCCTGACAGATTCAGGAATAAAATCTTACACATTCACTGTGTGACTATGGAGCTAAAGAAAGGTTTACTTTTATTTTTTGCTTTTTTTTTTTTTTTTTCCCCTATTCTTAGAGCTACTGTGCCTGTGTACAAATCAGTTAGAATATTCTAATAAATACCTTCAACATATTTTATTCAATAAAAAAGTGGAGCTGGATATATTAATATGCTTATAAGAAAAAACGAAACAAAACAAAACAACAACAACAACAACAACAAACTTTTGCTTACATCAGAAGTTAGAAAAACAAGGAACTTACAGCAGCTGTTTAAAATGAAATCCTTTCAAATAGGGTGATGGCACTTGTTTTTACCTAAGAATTTTATAAACTTTCATGAGTGTCAAATGGATACAGTCAGAAAATGATATGTAATAAGGAATCAAATTGTTCAGATTTTCAAAATGTAGGCGTCTAGTCACTATCTAGGTGCTTCATTCTCATTCAAATCAGTGTGAGTCACATACTGAAATTCATGAGAACTTAATTTGAGTTGTTGAATATCATTTCCTACCTGAATGAGGAGACATCGCTTGTATGCAAAGAGGCTTCTGTGTTTCACATGACATTAATATCAAAAGTGGTCATATTTGCATTTAATTTTCTAATATTCTCCTAGAAGCTACTGGACTTGGTTTGCAGCCAGGATTCTTGATGATGCAATCTGCAGAAAAAAATCTTTTCCATGCAGTGGACTTCTGAGTCTTGTGAGCGCAGGAAGCATTACTTTCCTTCTGAAAAACATAGGAGCAGTGTAGAATCACTGGGATGCTTCTAGCAAGATGTGTAGATGTTACATATTCTGCCACACTTGCAGTTTTTGTTCTTTGCAAAAGTTCTTTATTGAAAGCTGAGGGCCATGAAGAGCCAAGCCGTAAGTCTTTTGGTTATTCCTTGCTCCTGTCAACTCTTCTTCTTGTTTGAAACTGCAGGTTAAACCAAATCTTGTTGTTTAAGATATTCAGATAAGTGTTGGAAATGTTCTCCTTGAACCTGTAGGTGCTATTTTACGTTGCTTCCTCCAGAATGAGACGATATCACTTCTAATTCATATGTCATTGACCTTATGTACTTTTTAGCTGGAAAAGCATTAGAAGGAATTGAAAAGACCTAACAGAAACATTCTAAAAGTAAACACTATCAGGAAAAGGACATAACAAGAAGAAGTTTGGAGGTGATTCTAGAGGATGCAATATATACAAATATATATCTGAAAGAGGAAGGAACAGACAGAAGTATCCAAAATTTATATGTTCTTACGGAAATACAAATCCCAAGATAACATGAAGATTGTTTGCTTGACAATAGGAAATGTGCACAGTTGTTTCAGCTCAACTTCTGTTGCTGACCTGTCACTCAAAATCACTTCAACTAGGGATTTTTATTGGCCATTTGATACTTACCCGTAAAAGCTCCAGCTTGTGGTTCAGCCTTATCAGAAGGGGAAATCTCTACAGAGTTCTGACTGAGCTTGGACTACTGAAAGGAGCATCATAGGAGTTGCACTTCAAGTTTGTAACTATAAACCCATATATTCTAAAAGGTCTATAAGAAGGATGACAGTGTATATAAGATACAAATTCAAATGTGATTACATTGGATAATATAACCAGTATACATATTGAAGTGATCTCAGTTGTATTTGCTGGTTAATAAAATAGTTCATATATCGTTATTTTGATTTGCCTGTACTTCGTGATGTTAGATGAATTGACTTCTTTTTTCAGGTGCACAATACTGTGATGTATTAAATCTGATTTTGACATTTCTAGAAAGGATAATGAAAATTTATAGATGGGAAGTATTGTACCTTTCATGCCTATTTAGAGCGATGCAGCATGTGTGAATTGTTGTTCTACTACATTCACCTTTCACTTCATGTGTTACAAATATTGCAGAAGACAGATATTTTCACACATTAATTAGCAATTAAAAACCTTATAAATAAAGTCAATTCATAAAGACATGTCTTATTAAAATGCAAAGTATTATTCCAGATGACTTTTAAATAAGCAATGAACATAAATGCTGAAGACTGACTATTAACCATGCAAGAACATCTTCAAAAACAATTTGTTGAATATTAATGAACTGAAAATGTCATTTCTGGTTCAATTACTACAAGTAATTAGGTTTTTTTTAATTATGGAGGAAGTGGAATTTTAATAAGGTCAATTTTACAATCACAGTTTTGAAAATCCTAATTGTATTGTTATCATCTTATACATAAAAAAAGAAATCTACTCAAAACCACCTGTTGAATTTAATGCAAATAAAGGAAAAAATACTTTGCTTATTCAGTGGGAATTAAAATTTTAATAAGATAGTTTGCTTTTCACATGAAAAAAAGAAAAGATTTTAGTAGATATTAGTAGGCAGTAACAAAAATCCTGTCTGCACTGCATACAAAAAGTATTTTTTTATCTGGAATGATAAAGAATGATAATATCAAACTACAGTTCATTTTTGACTATTTGCTGTATAGTAATCATAATAGTTATTTCTCAGCTTGAACAGGGATACTGCTTTTCACTAGTATATGTTCAAGCTTCACTGAAGGTCACTCAGTTGCTGTAAGAACACAGTTCTGACAGAAGTGTGTTTTATCTGAAGACTTTAAAATATAAGGGTGAATATCTTTCTGCACCTGATTGTTTAGTGTTTAATTTTAAGCAAAGAATTTCCATAGTGAAATCTTTGATGTAACTTTAAAGTTGGTTAGAATTTAAGTAATTTTCACTTCTAATAGAATGTGAATTTTATTAAGCAGGGTTTCACTTTAATGTTACAGATAAGCTATTTCAGATGCAACTAGCATTGCTGTTGCAAACTAAATATTCCTTATCATGTACAGTATTTGGACTCATGAGATAGCAAATCCAAATTAGCCATTATACATACAAAAAGACATGCAGATTCATACTTTCTTTTTATTATATTAAATAAAATTGATCATGCTGATCAATATATGAATGTATCAGAATATCTTGTGATGTACAAATTTTACTTGAAATATTCTTATAGAAAATTAACAGGAGAGTAAATCTGTACAATTTAAGCTGTATTGTTACTTAAAAAAATGAAGAAGATAAAATTCATCAATTTGTAGCATTTGATTACAAAGAATTTCTGGAAATGCAATTCACAAATATCTGATTTTAAAGGCAGAAAAAAAAATGTATAAAAATCCTGTAATGGTGCACACATCAAAGTTTTCTAACTCTGTTTTGTTACTGTTGTGTTGTTTTGCTTTATGTGAAGGTTAGTAACAATTTGTTAGAAGGCAATACTGGAACATATCCAACGTGTGATTTGCTTGAAAAACTGATATGTTGGTCTGATGAAAACTAGAATAAGAAGAAAATACTCCTAGCTGTTACATTTATAAATAGCATTTCTCCAGATCATTATGCCCTTATAGCAGAAAACGTTCCTAAAAAAAATAAAAACGTTAGTACAAGAGCACATTACTCTTTTTGTGTACTCATTAGATATATAGAAAATTATTTACCTTTTTATTTCTTTACGTAGTTATTTTCCAGGAAAAGGTATGATTAGCATCTAATTTATTTCATGTATTTCTTAAATTTTCAGGATGATAATTCCAGAGACATCTTCTGAAGTTCTTATAAGTTCTTGTATCAAATAAGAAAATATTATAGATCTTATGAAATGGAAAAATATATTCCATCTATCCCCTATCCTTTCAGACTAAACAAATATTCTTCTGATTTTTTCATGACTCTGGAGAAGTAAAAAAATCTTACTGAAATAAGTGATTGATGGATCACAAAATGATAGATCAATGTTTCTCTTTGATAATTAAAGGAAATGAATTAAGAAGCAAGTCTAAGAATCAGTAGCACATAATCCCAGGATTATATGCAACCTTTGACTTGCAATGATAGCATTTTAAATAAAGATATGTAAACAGTAAATTAATCAAAATAATTTTCTAGTCTCTGTGTGTGTGCAAATCTGATATCCACATTCAGTTTATCCAATCTTATTAAAAGGAAGATGAGGTGTTTTCTTAATTACTGCTTTGATGTCATCTAAACTTTTAGTGAAAAAGCTAACAGTAACAGCATGTTAACACAGTTGGAAAACTTTACTTCAGTAGTTCAGTTGGATCTAAGAGACAATTAAGTAACATAACTTTCTAGCTTTGTAGTTAAGTATAACTTTATAAGTTTGAAAACTTTTTATCACAATTTTTATTTATCAAATGCTATTTGGACTGCAGATAAACTTTCCATCAGAGTGAGAATACTTAGCTGTTTAAGATTGAATGAGGAAATCTCTATAAGGCTCAAAGTCTGTTGGAGCTAGACAAGAAGATTTTCATCTTTCTTCTATTGAAATGAACAAATCTTTTAGTATATCAATGTGCAGAATAAGTTGTACAACAATCCAGAATAGATCTAGAAAACAACCAAGTTCATGTTCAGCTTTCTAAAGGTACACCTGTAATATTGATGGTGTAAGGTCAGTTGTAGATGTCAATAATATAGCAAAAAGCAGATTAAAAAAAAAAAAAAAAGTAGTCTTCTTTTTCACTTGTAAAAAGAGTGTAGGAACTTGTACTGTGACTTCTTAAGCGTCACAGAGATAGTAGGCAACCACAGATATGCCTACTTGTCTGTGATTATGTATTTCAGCATGTTCCAGTTGGTGTACTCAATACTCTATTAAATTATAAGAGAAAAATAATTTTCAGGTGTCCTGACATTACAAAAAAAATCATTATTTTCTTTACCTTAAACAAAAGAGGAAAGATTACAAGTAGTTATTTTGTGATTTTCTAGCACCAGTAAGTCATTCCTTGTAACCTTAGAACTTACATCAGAGATTTATTCTAGACAACTTCCTCTTGGAAATTTTTGGCATGTAATAACACTCATTTGACAGCCAAGTGGTCATTGCTTCCATTATTTTATGTTCTGCTTGGTTTGTACCATTTTAAATGGTATAACTTTCTTACCATTATTATACCACCCGCATATAACAATTTCATTATTAAGTATGCATATCCCTGTGTTATGATACTGTACGTACATACATATGCGTGTAAGTTCATGTATATTTTATTCCAGAGTCTTAGTTCATTCTACACAGAAAAACTGGATTATTGGTACTTTTAGATATCTATATACAGGGCTGCTCCAAAAGTAATGCCTACTATTTTATCACTTTGTCACATGACACCGGAGCCATGCTGGCATGGCAGTAGAACTTGAAGCTTCCCACCAATATTCTGTTACAATTTGTTGCTGTGTGACAGATGGCAGCAGAGGCAGTCTGAAGTGGAAGTGTGCATGAAGCAAAGATGTGTCACTGAATTTCTCCACGAGGAAAAAATTGTGCCCGTTGACATTCATTGATGCCTGATGAACATATATGGTGACCAAACAGTGGATGTGAATGCAGTGAGGTGGTGGGTGATGCATTGCAGAAGTACAATTGTGCATACTTTCATTAGTGTGGCATACAGGCTCTTGTTTCTTCCTGAAGAAAATGCATAGCTAATGGAGATGATTGTATTGAAAACTAGTGTTTTGTAGTGAGAATTTGGTCTATCAAATAGTGTTATTGTTCTTTCTGTATTACATATAGACATGCATGTCTGTATACATGTACATTCTATGTAGAATTAACTATCTGTAACCTTATAATAAAATGGGACATGGATGTATTAAACAATTAAATAAGTCATCATTTACATATCAATTATAAGCAATCAAAGGAATGAAGTTTTTGGGTAAAGGGGATATGGAGGAAAAAGAATTAGTACCCAACATTTGTAAAACATGCCATCAAAAAAAAAACCTAAGTGCAGAGCAGTGAAGAACAAACAAGGCTTCAAGAATATTAATGAACGTAGACAACTAATCCAAAGAAATTAAAAAGAAACCATCATTGTAAGCATCACATTCCCAGCAGAGGAACAGAGACGCTGATAATTCTTCATTCACTCAGACTAGATTCTCCCTCTTCTTCCTCGTCATCTTTTGGTCTCACAAAGACAGCTGACAAATGAGTATATCAGATAAAAGAGTAGATAGTGGGCAATTTGCTATCATTTTAACCATTATTTGAATTGTGTTAGTGTCAATTAATAGTACTACTAACAATTCCTTAATTAGAATGTTAAGATTAAGATAAACAATACATTCATGGCTTTGTATATAAATATATGTAAGCTCTTTTTCCATGTAGCCAGAGATCTCTGAGGGCCCTGGTGGCATCAAGCTGAAAGAGAGTCAGTAGTACAGTAAGATTGAATAACTCAGTGGACAGCATTTGCAAGAGGGTAGACAATAGTATGAGTAAAGTTGGTTTTCCTCTGTTCACCAGTCTGGGAATCCCTGTCCAGATTGGATAGTTTGTTTGCAGAAGAAGAGAGATGGTGAAAAACCTGAGAGAGACCATCTGGAATACGATATATGAGGAGATAATGAGTGAAGTTTGTTTAGGATTTTCTGCTACTTAAATGAGGTTATAGAAGAGGTAGAGCCACATTTTTCATAGAAGCAGACATAAGGCAGAAGGAAAAGGCATCCCAATCACAAGTTGCATCAAGGGAAGTTTAGAATGGATATTAAAAAGTTATCCTTCACAGTTAAAGCAGCCAAGCACTGGAAGAGGTTACTCAGAAAGTCTGTGTACTCTTTATCCTTGGAGTTATTCTCAGTTTGACAAGGCCCTGAGCAACAACACTGAAATGTGAAGTGCAGCTTGAAGCATACATTTGGAGTAGGCAACCTTCAGATGTACCTTCCAACTTAAATATTTCTACGATTTTGTGACAAAATTAATTTCAGTCAAGTTTGGTATTCAAAAATAGCACAAACATTTAAGAAAATGACAAAAAAAGAAAATCCAGATGCACAAAAAGTATTGAGAGTCAGCATGAGTCATTTCAGTCCGATCAGATGTAATGGAGTGAAAAAAATACTGAGATGAAAGGATTATAAAGACAAGTTACCTCAGACTTAATTTTACCTTTGGTAATGCTAATGTTATCCTATCTCTGCGCCCTGTGCTGTAATTATCTTGTTAATAAAATAATATGGGACTTGAGAAGAGAATGATAGCAGTGCAGAGTTTCTAAGGACTTAAACCATTATTAATCATCAGAGAAATTTTGCTTTCAAAAATCAGTGCCCTTCCTCAGGGATATACAGTTTATTTCATTTCCACCTCTAAGTAGTTTTTGAATATATACATTCATAGCTTTAGCTAGGTATACAATTTTTTATATTTGCACATATGCAAACATACACATATATCACATAAAACTCCAAATTTTCATAAAATGGATCTTTTTGAAAACAGTATAAGCAATATGTTTTAGTTCTTTATGTTGATGTTGTCTATGATTGATCTTAGATTGCATGAACTAAAATAAAGTTAAAAATATAACTAAAACTTATTCAGAAACTGGGTTATTTTTCTCAGAGAGACACAAGTTACAGTTAAAAATTGAGGAAAAAGTACAATTGTGTCCACTACAAAACTGTAAGTTTTTTCTTATTTCAATTTTAAGAGAAAGTCACAACTTCCATTAAGGAATATTTATCATAACAGTAATCTATATCAGTATTACAGATAACAATGTATCAAAGATATAAAAATATTAGAATATAAAACTTTCCTTAAATTAACTAACTCAAAAGGTATCCTTTTGAAATTTTTAAAACAGTATTAAACATTGTTAATTTGCTAATAGGAGACACAGATATTCTAGGAAAACCTTTTGATTTTTTTTTTCCTAAAGCATTTCTAACAAACAATCAAACAACAACAACAAAAAAAATCACTGTTCTGTAAATGTAGAAGCACTCATTTTTTAAAATGAGCTTTATTGCTTTATTTTCAAAAATAAAGTATATTATCAGAGTACTAAAATATTTCTGAAATATATTTTAAAGTAACTATTACTAATAGTCATTGGCACAATAATCTACTTCTTTGTGATCCGTGTCATCTGCCTACATTATCAAGTAAAGGCATTTGATGAACTGCTATGAGAACATGTCTTATTATCCAGCTGTTCTATTTTGAAAGCATTATAATGTAGAGCAGATGATTGACAAAACTAGCAGTTGCATTCCTGCTGGCTTACCTTCTCTTATAAATGTGTATGTCATTGTAAGCTTGCAATTAATTTTTTACTTAGATTATTAGTTGAATAAAATTGGCATGGAAAATAAATTGCTCATCCTCTGTAGATGATGGAAAGGGTTAACATAAGACGAAAGGATGAAAGAGAAAAAGAAAGAGAGAAAAAAGGACAGGAAGGTAGGAAGGACGGAAAGGTAGGTAGGTAGGTAGGTAGGTAGGAAGGAAGGGAGGAAGGGAGGAAAGGAGGAAGGGAGGAAGGGAGGAAGGGAGGAAGGGAGGAAGGGAGGAAGGAAGGAAGGAAGGAAGGAAGGAAGGAAGGAAGGAAGGAAGGAAGGAAGGAAGGAAGGAAGGAAGGAAGGAAGGAAAAAAAGAAAAAAAAAGGAGAAAGAAAAAGAATGAAAAAGAAAAAAAGAAATAGGAAGATCTGATTGATAAAATTGCATTTTTATTCTGAGTTTTAGAAAATCACTGCGGTATTTATTAACATTTCAGAATATTTTTTCCCCTGAATGTCTGTCTATTTACAGGTCGCTTCATGATCCTTAGAATTGAACAAATATATATGCGACTGCAAGTAATCACACATCAGGGAAGGTTATCACCTTGCTAGATAAGATAATTTTGTACTGTTTGCAAATGTTGGTATTATTTTGGCATCACTTTACTAACTGAAGCCTTCAAAGCTGAGTGAATCCATTCAAAAATTAGTGTAGGGAATCCAAAATACTAAGAATATTAAACAAAAAATGAAAAACATAACGAGAACGCAGCATTACATATGTACTCTGTGCTATACTAAGGTGCTAAATATGAAAAGAAAAAGAAAGAAAGAAAAAAATAGTTTTGGAAAGAGCATAAAAATTTTGTCAGTCTTATGTACACACACCAATCAGATATAGGAATTCTGTACAGTTTACAAATGTCAAAGTCTTTTAGTTATAATGAACTGAGTAATTTATAAATGCTAGAAGCACTGAAGTTTATGGTGAACCTTCCTAAAGGACTTCTGTGATGTGGGATTACTTTATCTTTGGAGATTTGCTGCTTTTCCTTAAGCTATCCAGCATAAATTAATTAATAGTAATTAATACTGTTAAATTCTAGCGATAACTCTCCATTATTTTTTAAGATCAAGATACACAAAGCACAGATCGTAACTGTCTTAATTACATTGTTTCAGTTTGCATTTATAATTAAACATAAAGCTGTGTTTGAAAATGTTTACAATGATTAAAATAATATTTGACCAAGAGTTTTAGTTTTCAAAGATTTTCAAATGAAAATTTCCCAGAGATTTAATTATAATGTGTATGAATATTCATATCTGCCTAAACATATTCATGCAAAAAAACTCACAACCCTGAGATATACAGTAATGCCTTCTTTATCAGGGCCCCTTTTTACAAAATAAGTAGCTGCTATTCACATAAGAAATGTAAAAAAGAAAGCATATTGCAGTTACAAGTTTAGCACTCTTCCGTATCTGTAAAAACTTACTGTATACAGTAACAAAAGTCATCATGATATAATTAATTTTACAGCTTTATATCTAAAAATGTAAAGACCTACACCTTTACATTCTTATGCATGACTCTGGGGGAAAGGAAGAAGTAAGATTTAATAAATGACCTTGAAATTTTTGATTCACCGGAATAATGCTTAGTCCCTTGATAAAATCCTTAAATTTAATTTTTAAATTAATGGATATGTTCTCACATCTTTCATCCCTGAGAGGATACAAGCTTACAGGTTCCTGAGGCACAAAGTGTCCTCACAGTGCGTCGGTCTGTGTAAGTACTCAGGAATGACAAAAAAAAATATTCTGTATTATGAATGAGAAAAGAAAACTCACATTAAGTTTAAAAATAAGATTCCATTAATCACTGAATATCTCTGATTATAGATATCTGAGTAAGAGATATAGGTTACAATCTGTTCAGGACCAGTTGCTCAGAATTCTTATGTACATTTAAGATCATAGCTACTTATCACAGAGAAGTGAAGAGGGATTTTTTTTTTTTTTTTTTTTTTTTTGAAGTTGATCTAGGTAAAGAAAAACTAATCCCCTTTTTATCTTATTTTCTTGCATCTTGGACTGTGACTAGGAAGACAGATCTAGTTCAGACACATTTCTTTCATGAGGAAGCCTTTTGTGCCCAAGTGTATTCAGGATTTTCCTTCTCAATTTAGCAAAATGTGCAATAAAATAAGGAAAAAGGAACTAGAATAACCTAATTTAGACACCACCACATTCCCAATTTTACATTCTTTGGTATTATTCTTAACCTTTATGCAGCATTTAAATAGAAGGATTGCATGAACTTGATAAACTGATTAACAAATAAGAGGATGCTAAAAAACAACAACAAAAAACTAATAAATCATTTCTTCCTTCCTTGTTTGCTTGCTTCCTTTCCACCATTTTTCCTTCCATTTTTTCTTTCCTAGGAAATGGTGACAGCAATATTCCACAAGTAGTGATAGGAATTAGAAGAGCTTTCTTCAGCTACAATATGGAAATTCTCTTTAGCTTAGAAGAACTAAAAGAAATGTTAGCTGAGGTGCAAAAGCAGTCAATGTCAGTAGCTAATTTTTTATCTTTTTTTTGCCTGAGAATTGCAAATCCATGCATTTAAGTAAACATTTTTTTCCATAGACTTATGTAGTTGGAAAGCTGACCATAAAACACAAACGCTTTAATTCTATCTTTTGAAAAGTAACAATCATTAAAGTAGCGTTAGGAAGGCATTAGCTGCTGAAGGATTTTAGTTTATGCAAGGATTCTAATTTAGATTGTGAAATAAAGCAAGATGAGTCTTCTTAAGTGCTATCTAAATAACCTTTCAGAAAGTGTTAAATAGTTCGTTCTCTCGTAAAAAGCTTTTTTCCTTCTTATTTTTATATAAGATACCTCAGATGCAAATAGACTTTTTAATAGCTTAATTTCTGTACTAATAAAGAAGACAAAGAAGCAGAACAAAAGAGGAAAAAAAGAAAAACTAAAAAGCTGAAAGTACCACCATTGAAAAGCAAGTGAAGACTGACCATCAGACAGATAAAAATAAGATGGAAAAATATAGCAAATTAAGGGAGAACACTCAAATAATGTGAATGTAAATTTGAGAATTATAGTATTTCTGTATTTATTTTTTTATTTCTGTGATTTTTGTCACTTTTCAATAACTATCAATTTTGACCTCAGAATATGAACTTCTTAATTTATGCTTCATGATTTTTCTATTTTTTTATATAGAATTGTTATAATATTTTTGATGGAATTTTGAATTTCATTAGTATGCAAATAGGTCATAATTTTTAAGTATAAAAAAATATTGGCAGAGCATGTTTTCGCATGTACTTCACTCGCTCTCCAGTTCATGAATAGACTGACTGGCATTAGTAGTCTTTTCAATTGATGTCCTCCTGAAATTGAGATAGATAAATCATGGTCTGCTATTGAAAGAATGTGTAAAAACCAGTGCTGTTCATTTGGTGAAGAATAAACATTTTTCAAAATAGCATGATCTTGTCTGTTGTTTTTGTTTATTTTATTTTGATATTTATTTATGCTATTTTCAGTCATAGTGTATAATATATTGTTATTATTGTTTCACAGACTAATGGAATCACAAAATCATGGAATAATTTGGGTTGGGATGCTTTCCAATAGATCAGATTGCCCAAACCCTGATTCAGCTTGGCCTGGAGCACTTCCAGGGAAGGGGCATCCACAATTTCTCTGGGCAGTCTGTCTCACCACCCTTATAGTAAATAATTTCTTCCTATTATCTTATCTAAATCTATGCTCTCTTAATTTAAAAATGTTACCCCTCGTCCTACCAGTACTAGCAGTGACCTAAATAGTCTCTCCCCACATTTCTGTAATAACTGTAGAGGCAAAGTAAAGTCTCCCAGGAACCTTCTTTTATCTAGACTAAACAATTACAGCTCTCTCAAAAGGAAGGGTGCTCCAGCCCTCTAACCATCTTCTTGGAATCCCTCTGAACCCACTCTAACCAGACCGTATCTCTCTTGTTCCGTGGGATGCAGTACTCAGGCGGGGTCTCATGAGAGTGTACTAGAACAAGAGACTCACATCCTTTGACCTGCTGGACACATTTCTTTCAATACAGCCCAAGATATGGCTGGCTTTCTGCACTGAAGCACACTTTGCCAGCTCATGTTGAGGTTTTCAACCAGAAGTAGCCCCTCAAGTCCTTCTCTGCAGGGTTATTTTCAAGCCATTCATCATGTAGTCTGTACCATTGTTTGGGACTTTGTGATATTCACATGGGCTCTTGTCTTGAGCCTATCAAGGTCAATCTGCTTAACATCCATTCTTTCTTTTGTGTCAGTTACAACAATCAACTTGGTGTCATTCGCAAACTTTCCTATTTCTGAAATGACACCTAAAAGTTATCTCTATGAAGCTGAATCCTGTTACAAGACAGAAGCGTGGAAAATAGAAAAGACCATCTCTGGTCCTGACCTGTGCACTGAATAGCTCTGTATATATTTCTTCCTGAGGATTACCAGCAAAACTAATAAGGAGTTTTCAGATTAGAAATTTTACAAGGCAGATAACATGATTTTTTTTTTTTTTTTTCCCACATTGAAATATTTCATTAAGGATAATGTTGGAATTATAAGAATAAAAGAAAAATTCATCATAACTGTCATTACACTACTAATAAAATTCAATTTTGCTTAATGATATTTACTGTTTGACAAATCTACTGGAGATAAACTGATCAAAATGTCAGCCAATTACAGCTCTTATCCTAAGTACAAAACAGAAAGGTAATTGTTTTGAATGTTGACATTTTCACAGGAACAGTTAAGGCTAATGTAAAATAATAGATACCAAATGAATTTCATAATGAAGCATGCCATAAAAGAGAACCCAGTACACAGAGAGGAGTATGATAGATGACAGCATTAACCTAGTGAAGGGACATCCAAAGACTTGCTGAGCACCTAGGAATAGTGTCTAGTTGTTTATTTTAACTAACTTATTCAGTGTGTGACCTTGTGTTACTCTAGTGATTAATTATGAATTTACATTGACTTGTGTCACTGAGTTGGACTGCAGTCAGAATTATCTCAGAAATAGATGTCTAATAGCTGCACTAAGTTCGTATTAAGACTTTACCATCTGAGCAGAGTTAGTGATAAGGTGATTTTAAAAATATTTAATTTTAAACCAATTTACTGATTAACTGAATCACCCACAAATTTGACAGAAGGATTTTGTTCAAACAGCAAGTCACAATGTAAAAAGATTTCCAGAGATTTGACTATTTTTTTCCTTTCAGATTTTAAGCTGCTGTTTTTAGTGGGTTTGCTGATATCAGTTACTATGAAAATTGAACAAACAAACTCTTTTGAGTATTCACTAAGATGGAAAAACAAACAAAACAAACAAACAAACAAAAAAACCACTATAATTATTCAGTTCATTCACACTGGAAAGGGAACTGGAAATTATTTCCTTACTCAACAACTTGCAGTCTTCGGTTATGGTTTCTTACCCAATCTAAGTCAATTTTAAAATTATATCAGTTGTCTGTTCATGTTACTTCAGCACGTTGTCATTGCAGACTCTCCTTTGATAGAAAATTCAATTTTTTTTTTCATGACCAAAATATAGTTCTTCTTCTTACAGTGTTGTTCTTCATCCTAAGTAATAAATTTCTCTCTTTGCATGTCCTGTCTGAAAATCATAGCAGTATATTTCCAAAACCTGCCTATCTATCTACTTATCCATCCATCCATCCATCCATCCATCCATCCATCCATCCATCCATCCAGTTGTGATTTGTCATTTATGAAGGAAGTGTTTCATTTTCTTGCTCTTTGTTATGAAGACCTTTTCTGTGGATGTTTTAGATGAGTTTGTATCGTGATCACCCAAAGTAGACAGCATGTGGTAATTATCTTCAGTGGCATCGGAGTGCCTATGCAAAAGTGTCTTCCAGTGAGCTAGAAACTAGGTTCCTTTGTAATAATAGAAGATATAGTTAATTAAGTCAATAGACCCTACGACTTAATCAACTGATCCTAAAACAAACATATAAGAACTTGGGAGATTTTATGACATGTTCGAGAACTAGCATAGAGCTAGTTCATAGGACCAATGAGAATGGTTTTAAACTGAGACAGGGGAGGTTTAGGTTGGATATTAGGAGGAAGTTTTTCACACAGAAGGTGGTGAAGCACTGGAACAGACTGCCCAAGGAGGTTGTGGATGCCCCATCCCTGGAGGCATTCAAGGCCAGGCTGGATGTAGTTCTGGGCAGCCTGGTCTAGTGTTAGCAATCCTGTCTGTGGCAGCAGGGTTGAAACTAGATGATCTTTGAGGTCCTTTTCAACTTATGCCATTCTATAATTCTATGATTCTATGACTTCATGTGTAATCTGTAGTAGACATACTCTGTCTACAAAATTTGGTGAGAAGGCCCTATTCTGCAGTTGAGAAAAAAAATAGCATAGAGAGTATTTTATTTGTAAATGCAAAAAACAATCCCAAAGTTTGAAGATTCTAAGTAATCTTTTGTTTTTTTTTTTTCTTTTAGACTTTTACTCTCAAGCTATGTATCTTTGGTTTTAATTAAACCAACAGTAACTTATGTCTAAGAATATTGTTTCTCAAATAGATATATCTGTTTGCTCATACCTCACTGGATATTAGTGAGTAAATTCAGCACACTGGCTAAAGCTGAATACTGTGAAAAAATACGGCTAAACTGCTAGAAATGTAGTACAAGTCCTGAAATTGACAGCAGGAACATATGTGCCCAGTTTTGTAAAGGGCTATAAAAAGGAAAGGCAAATATACACCAAGGCAGTACATTGGTGGAAGGCAACACAATTAGAACTACGTTTCAGAATACTCAAACAATTTTGGAAAACAGCCATGTTGACCTACTAAATTCTGTGAAACTACAGAAGGAGAAAACTAGTTGATTTTTCTGTCCATCAGAATATCACTACCTCTTTTTTTTTTTTTTTAACCAGAGTGTGTCTTTGGACAGGTTATGTGCGGAATTTTTCAGTTTTCTCCACTAAGCTTTGTGAGGTTTCTGTCACCTATATTTTGTTTTTACTTGATTTTACTCTTCTGCCATTTGGTTTCTTGGTTTGTTAAATTTTTGTTTAATGGAAAGATTCTACTTCATGGTTGATGAGAGAGAGACATCAAAACTGAAGGCCTTACTCTAAAGCTGAAGGCAAGACGGTCAGGGAGCATGCACTGCCAAGACAAGCAAAAAAAAAAAAAAGAGAGCAGTTTTATCTTTTCCTCTGAACGGAAAATGGAAACACAAAGTCCTCAGCAGTATGTAGTCTTCTCTTCTCAGAACCAGGTACCCAGAAAATCAGCAATCCATGGAACTGGAGCATTAACTCTTTAACTCCTGATGCTTTACATGGTGTTATAATGTGGAATACCAATAACAAACATCATAAAACCATGACATAAACAGAATGAGCTTTCTTCTAAGTGGTTCTTGTTTCTATGACAGAAATAATATAATGTAGTAATCACTTTCTGTAAAGACTCCTATAAAGAAGTTCCCATTTGAGATTTTTTTTTTCTCACAGCTAATTCAGGAGTAGTAAATGCTTTGAGAGAGGAGAGAAAAAACTGGAATTCCTCCCTGAGAGCATTAGAGGTTGCCTATTAGAGGTGATCTTTTTGGAGGTAAAAGGTTTGTCTTTTAAAGAAGAGGTTCACATCATTGTTTGGGCAAAACTCCATGGTGTCTATGTATATTTCATGTGTTTACATGATTATTCTCACTTCTCAGCAGGACATCAGAACGTACAGTGAAAACAAGCAACACTGAGTGATGACTCTCTGTAAGTATTGTAGTTATGAGAGTGACTTTGAACTGGTATTGACACAGACCTTTATGTACACTCAGAAGTATAATACCTTTTTTGAAATTTCTCTTCTATTTCAGCTTTCAAGGTACCATGACTATTTTCTGTCTATAGTTTGGAATAAAATGGAGTTGAAGACACATTTCAAGGGTGAGTACATTTTAGATTTGAATCACCTAAGTTAATGGACTGAAGGAGGCTTATATTTCAGTACTGAAATAATGTTCACTTTTTTGAAGCCATTCATTCTCATAGCAATTTTTATAGTAGCAATGTCCCAGACTCATTCTGTTCATATTAAAAAGACGATTTAACTAATGAATCACAACTGGTTCACTTGTACTCATACTGCATATTTTCCACGAACAAATCTATCTTTTATCTTTGTTTTTCTCATGAAAAATAACAGCTGATTAAACCATCTCAAATTCCCTTATATTCTTTCATCCTAGAAAGTAATTTTTATTGCATAAACAAAAACACTGCTATGATCTATAGCCCTATCATCAATAGCGATGTTGTTCTTTCTACATAGTTACAGAAGACATCCACATATTTTGAAGAACTCTGCAACTGGCCCTGAGGAGAAGGATTTGGGAGTGTCAGTTGATGAAAGATACAATAGGATCTCACAATGTGCCCTTATCCCCAGAAAACCAACTGGATCCTGGGCTACATCAAGAGAAAAGTGTGGCCAGCAGATCTACTCTGCTCTCATGAGACCCCACCTGGAGTATTGCATCCAGCTGTGGGGCCCCCAAAACAAGAAGGACGTGGAGTTGTTGGATTGGGTCCAAAGGAGGGCCACGAAGATGATCAGAGAGCTGGAGCAATCTTCTCTATGTGAGGGCTGAGAGAGATGGGGTACTTCAGCCTGGAGAAGAGAAGGATCCGATGAGACCTTATAGCGGCTTTCCAGTACCTGAAGGGGGCCTACCCAGGAAAGCACGGAGTGACAAGATGAGGGGAAATGGTTTCAAACTGGAAGAGGGAAGATTTAAACTACATATTAGGAAGAAATTATTCACTGTGAGGGTGATGAGACACTGGCACAGGTTGCTCAGAGAGGTTGTGGATCCCCCCTCCCTAGAAGCATTCAAAGCTAGGCTGGATGGGGCTGTGCGCAGCCTGGTCTAGAGGGAGACTGCTTATGGCAAAGTGGTTGGAACTGGATAATATTCAAGGTGCCTTCCAATCCAAACCAGTCTATGATTCTGTGATTCTAAGACATTAAAAGTATGTACATTCTGTTTGTGTTGAATTTAAAAATGCTTGAAAGTTACTTACATTTATTTGTCACTATGTCTGAAGTTTCCATTTTCTTGTTATTACAGTGTACTGCTTTGCTCTGCAACTTAAAAATTTATATAGAACTCTTAATATGTACATTTTATTACTGACCTAAATTATACCTTTTATTAATACATTGAAGAAAGAGAGAATTAATTCATTATATCATTAATAAAATCAATAGTACGTTTCATATCTAGCAATACCACATAATTACATTTTTAAAGCTATTAAAAATTATAAATTTAGAAATAATGGACTGATATCAATGACGATAATGAACTAGCATTTCCTCAGACTGAGGTACTAAAGAAAGATTATAAAACATGAAATGACGTATTGACTTGACTTTATAAAAATAACACTGCTTGTCTTTTTGTTCTTTACTATTTATAAAGAGGGTGAAAGCCTTTTCAGACCTCAGAAATAAAAATGTTTCAGAGCCATTTTTGTAACAAATTGCTCATCTAGTTATTTACTTACATGTTTTTAAATATAAGTTGCAAAGGAAGTCATAAGCTTGTGCTATTTTTATAATTTAGAAATTATGACTCAGAGCTCTAGCTTTTCAAAGTTAAATAAGAAAAAAGAAAAAGAAAAGAAAAAAAAGAAAGATATATATATATAAATGGAATTTCCATCTGCCAGGAACATGAAGAACTAAATGGAAAAATAACACTTTAGAAATGATTAAAGATTGTTTGCTCACATATTCTCAGAATGTACATATCTTCTATAGCCCTAAGTTACATATGAATACAACATTAGAATTTGTGGCTTTAAACATTATTTTCAGAGTATATTGCTTTGATTTGTTTGATTTTAATGGACAACTGTTTTTTTTTTTTCTACTGATCCAAAGGAGCAATTACTAACATTCACTGCTCAGAAGAAGAACTCTATCAAATGCATGAACACTGAAGTCATGTATCAACATCTCAAGCCTTATGATTTGAAACATATTCTAATTCATTAAAATATGAGACCTGATACAGGGTGACACAATATCAGGAATCTCTGAGTAAAGGAACAGTTCAGGACAATGGCATGCCCTCTTGCCTTTCATAAAGATTAATCTAGGATCATAGAATCATAGAATTGCTCAGGTTAGAAAAGACCTTAAAGATCATCAAGTCCAACCAAATCTAATCAAACTACCCTAACAATCCACCACTAAATCATATTCAAACGATTTTAAAACACATTCAGGGATGGTGACTCAACCACCACCCTGGGGAGCCTATTCCAGTACTTAACAACCCTTTCTGTAAAGAAGTGTCTCCTGATATCCAACCTAAACTTATCCTGGAGCAACTTGAGGCCATTTCCCCTCATCCTGTCACCTCTCACCAGTGAGAAGAGACCCCCGCTCTCGCTGTAAGCATCTTTCTGATATGGAAGAGAGCAAGAAGGTCTCCTCTCAGCCTCCTTTTCCCCAGACTAAACAGCCCCAGTTCCTTCGGTCACTCCTCATAGGGCATATTCTCCAAGCCTTTCACAAGCCTTTCACAAGCCTTGTTGCCCTTCTTTGGACCTGCTCCAGCACAATGTCCTTTCTGTACTGAGGTGCCCAAAACTGAACACAGTACTTGAGGTGAGGCCTCACCAATGCTGAGTACAGGGGCAGGATTACTTCCCTAGTCCTGTTCACCACACCATTCCTGATACAAGCCAGGATGCCATTGGCCTTCTTGGCCACCTGGGCACACTGCTGGCTCATATTCAGCTGACTGTCCACAAGTACACCAAGGTCCCTTTCCATCAGGCAGTTTTCCAGCCACTCCTTCCCAATCCTGTCATCAAGATTGTTCATAAAGATGTTAAATAGATGCTGCCCCAGTACCGAGCCCTGGGGTATGCTGATCATGACCAGCTGCCACAAGTGGGAGCTAACTCCATTGGCCACAACTCCTTGGGTTTGGTATCTATGTAACCAAGAAGAGCTGGCTGGTAGGAATCTCAGACAAAACTCTCTATCCTCACTGTATGTTGGTTTTTATTGAAGTTGAACTTCAATTTGATAATTTCAGTCCAGGATCTACAAAGAGTGACCAACGTATAGAAACAAAAATAGATGAGGAAAAAATGTAAAAGGGTAGTTAAGAGAATTTGGGTGCTATCTCATTCTATGATCATTTCTTGAAGGAGACCTATAAGAGACAAAATTCATTTAATTTATATTTTTTACATGTTATGTATGATCTCTTTTGCTTGAGTTCCTTAAACCTTGGTGATTATGTTGTACCAGCTTTCTAGCAAGCAAGCATTTGTACCAATTAGTTCTACTTCAACAGAATTCTCTTTACAGGTGTACTCAAACATGACAGGTATACTGCTTAGATTTTCTGTGACTTAAGTGTAGCATAAACACTTCTAAAATCACATCAGAGCAACAGTCTGTGCCTCAGTTGTGCACTCCCTTTTTCAGCTATGTTAGTCGTTGGAGGTTGCAAGGAGAAATTAAACTTCTGGATGAGAAGAGTTTACTTAACTGATGTCATTTCTTCAAAATAAGAAGAGTTGCAGAATATTTTGAAGTGAATAATTATGTGAACAAGCATGCAGAAACAGCACTGCCGTTTAACTTTCCACCCGTCTTCCATAAAATAGCTCTAAAGTTCTTAGATACACTTTTTTATGCAATTAAATTCAAACAAAAATATTTTAAAATATTGTTATTTCATTGTCAAAAATATATATTTATCTATACAAGCATAAATAAATAATAAATTAACAGAATTTACATACTAAAGAGCTATTTTAGTTGTCTTAACCCAACCTTCATGCTTGTTCATTTCTAGAAAAGAATCCAGAAATCTGTTAAACCTGCGTTCCTTATTCTAACCAGAAGAGTGGTGATTAAGAAAATTGTTTTAGGGAGATTGTCTCTTTCTGGCTTACAATATTTTTGCCATCTGACAACAAGGTAGGTTATTATTATTTGAGTAATATAGAACTATGAGCATCTGAAGTACTATCTGCAGTCTAAAACTCCTTATGGCATAAAATATCACAGGCAATTGAACTCAGGAAAGAATCTCAGGAGCAGAAACCAAATAAGAGAAACATTTACGTACAGCATTTTTGGACTTAAGTGTCAGCCCCACAGGAAATCCACTGGATACTGTATAAAATATATTCTGTCTTTCAACCTTTCTTGCCATACAAATATAACCTATTATGAAAAATAATTTATTTTTCTCTGTTAAGTTATGCAGTCTTGCAAGCTACCTTTAGTATGTTCAACTGACAATTATTATATTTATTATCCCCTAATTACATTCTGCCTTATTTGTATTGCTGCCTTCATACTCATAATGGAAAAATATATATATATATATCTAAAAAGTGAATTTCCAGAATGAACATCAATCTATTTACACTACGGGTGATTCTTCTTCATTAGAGTAAACAGTAATGCTAAGTGATGAATCTTTGTCTTTCACAAGCTTCTTTTATAATAGTTGCCTATTGCCTGTTTATCCCCCATCATTTTAATTTTTATTTTCATGTTGGTTACTTCTTACTAACTATACAATGTATTATGTGTTTTTTTGTGATTTAACCTGTTAGGCACATAAGCACCACACAGTTCACTCCTCGAGAGGGGAGAAAATTGGAAAAAAAAAGTTAAAACCTATTGACTGGGATATAGACAGTTTAACACAACAGAAAATGAGGGAAAAATAATAGTAACAACAATAATCATGATAAATAATAGAATATATATTAAAAAAAAAAAAAAAAGTGACAAAAACAATACAGTTTTTCACCACCTGGTGCACAGCTACTCTCTGAGCAGTAGTAGCCCTCCTGGACAACTCCCTCCGGTTTTACAAGGACTTCTGCAGATATGTCATCAGCAAAAAGAAGGATTTGGAAATGTGAGCTCACTAGTGAATGGGACATGAGCACTAGCAAAGGATATGAAATCACTGAATATCTTGACTATATGCATACAACTTACTGTAAGGTAAAAGGAAATGTGTAAGTTGTGGACTGCAAGAATTTCATCATGATCATAGGAAGGGTTGCAGATTGAGATACTGAAATTCAAAACAGAAATTACGCACTTCTGTAACAATGGAAAGCACTTTGATATTGCATATTGTAGTAATTAAATATGAATAGTTTCATGCTACAGATATTTGTTAATAACTAATTTATCTGCCACCTTACAATATGCTCATTTAAATGTAAACTGCTGTGCATAGTGAAGCACACTGAAAGTACAACTTCTTTTTTAACATCAATATTTATCCTTACTGAAGGAGATTATATTTGAATGAATTAAGTATACAAATTAGTCATTTTAAGACTTTGTCTTGTAAATGTAACAGAGAAATCAGTTTATCATAAGAAGTGTTACATCCCTACTAATTTTTGTTTTTTTGTTTGCTGTCAGGACATATTATGAAAATTTGAAACAGTGTTGTTAATTAATTTCTTTCATGAAATTTAGTATCTTTAAGACATAAGAACTGATATTTAAGACCTTTTCATAAACCTGGAGCAAATATTTCAGTAATGTAATGTCAATGATTTTTTGTTAATAGGTCTCCTCCTTAACCTTTAATAAATAATAGCATTTGTATAAGTCAGTGCCTACTAAAGTATTTGAGAGGGAATTGTATGTTATTTTGTCAGTAACTATTGCTAGGTACCACAAGACTGAAATACTTCTCAAACAGCTATGACAATCTTTGTAAAGATAAAAAATATCTTCCTGCATTCTGGAAAAGGGAAATTATTGTGAGACATGCACAGTCTAAATTTACAACCTTTAGGGGAGAAAAATATATTTAGCAAAATAGTTTGGAAGGGCATGAGAACTAAGGCAAAACAAACAAACAAACAAAAAAAGAACACCTATTTTCTTTAATTTAAATTTCCTAAAGTGATAGCATTTAAATGCTTTCAAAAAGTTTACTTCCAGATATTATTCATTACATTTCAGTTTCTAGATGGATATAAGTTTGTTGGATTTTTGAATTTCCTGGTATTACTTCCTGTGTATCTATGTATGTATGTATTTATTTATTTTGAAAGTGCATTAAAAAGTTCCCATGGCAGGAAGTTTGGAACATGATGATCCTTCATTCCAAACAATTCTATTATTCTATAATTCAACGTAATTTATAAAACAAGTGGATACAATTATCACTGGGCTTTTAGGAAATACAATTAAACCCAGCCCTTTTACTTTTATCTGAATGTATTCTGATGTACCCATATGTCTGAATTTTCTATTTTACCACTGTATTTTCAACCATAAGGGAAGAAAATAATTGAGCTTATGACATTCAGAGATGTAAGAAAGCTTGAAATATTTGATGAGCATACACTGACATATAGATTCATAGAAGTTAATTTTAAAATGAAATCTATTTAGTTAGGTATTTAAAAAAAATTTAAATTGAAAATTAATAATTAATTTCATTATGATTAATTTAACTTCTAATGGAAGACCAGAAACATAGATATTAGATCTTCACACTATCTGCAGCCCTGATTCAGAGATGATAAATAATCTTTAGGTCAGACATAAATTCAACATCGTGTCCTGATACATTTCTCCTCAGTAGCATGAAATACCCTGGGTTCCTTTATTTGGAAAACACTGCAGTTTGTGCCTTTTGCATACCGAGAGGCATTTGTCTCTTTCTAAAAGATAGCAGGATGTTTGCATTTTTATCTGTGAAATGTCTGTCAACATAGTAAAACTCTTTTTATTAGACAGATCCCTATCGCTTAGTCCTTTAAAGAATATAAATTATTAGGCTTCAGTCGTATGATAGGTACTTTATATATTTTATTTTCATATGTATGCCAGCAATGCCAAATTAACACAGCTTTTTGTATTGTGTAAAAACAAAATTATTAATATTCAAAAAAATAAGGAATAATCAGCTTGAAAGATAGTAAGCTACCATTTTATTATGGCATTAACTTATTAGGCTCAAAGCATGTTCTTATTTCTGATTATTCATTCTGTTTCAAATACTTTAGTTTATGTTTAAAAAAAAATATATATATATATTTAGCTTAATTAGGTGGAAGTATTCTAAGCTTCTGCTGAGACAGTTAACCTTTTCTACATGAGATAACATTGAAGTAACATTCTTCACATTTGGAAGACCTGTACGCTTACAAATTGCTGTGCTTGTTGTACATTTATCTGGAATCCAGCTAAGAAATAGTGCAACACACTTGTCTTCTGGTGGAAGTTATAAAGCAATTAGGTAGTTAATATATACCAGAGAGACATTAAGTTCAATAATAGAGAATAATGAGTAAAAGTTTTTAGCATCTTCCACATGTCTTTAGTGCTTATGCAATTTGTTTTTTTTTTTTTTTTTTTCATACATAACAATTCTACTATATATACATAAAAATTGTGTGGTTGTGACTTTTTTTTATGAATTCCTTATTTAATTTCAAATATAATTTATACCTGAGCATTACATGCTTAGGAATTTAGGATTTAATGTGCTTGATTTTTAAGGTTTAACTAATAGCCCAGATAGGGCACTGTAAAACGATGTAACCATTAGATTTTAAATACATGCTGTACTCTGAAATATTTTGATTTAAAATTTCAAGTGAAAGATCATATTATTTTCAGAGTAAGTCCTTGTGTGTTCATGTCTATAATTTCTTATTCCTTATATAGCTGTTATTCAGTAGAAAGATCATTAGATTGTGAACATACTACCCTGTTCTTCAATGAAAGTATTCCAACAGTTTTCAAACAATTCTACCATTCAGACATTTACTGCAAATTCTGTATAATTAAAATCAAAGATTCCAGTAGAAGCTTGAATAATTTGAAAAAAATCAAATAATCTGACCATGTGAAAAAAAAACAAAAACTGTATGAAACATTTTTCACTCTGCTGAAGTGGATTACTTTACCAGAGATGTTTAATGTTTAAGATCTTTTAACCTATTTACACTATGCCTCTTTTCTCGAGTAAGTATAATTTACCAAACAAACTTGTAGATTCATGACAAAGGCACTAACAATTTTTTTCTGTGGAAAAAAAGGTTTGGAGAATACTTCCAAGAAATGGCAGTGGTGGAAATTTCCAAGCATTCCTCAGTATCTGGTGCTACTGCTTCCACAAACTCGGTATAGAATCATAGAATCACAGCAGGTTGGAAAAGGTCTCCAAGATCATCTAGACTATCCATCCACCTAACAACAATATTTCCCCACTAAATCTGGTCTCCTAGAACAACATTTAAATATTTCTAGAACACCTCCAGGGACAGTGATTCAACCCCTCCCTGGGCAGCCCATTACACTGCCTGACCACTTTTGGAGAAGAATTTTTTCCTAATATCCAACCTGAACCTCCCCTGGAGCAAATTGAGGCCATTCCCTCTCATGGTATCAATATTATCTGGGAACAGAGGCTGAGCCCCACCTTGCCTCAGCCTCCTTTCAGGTAATTGTGGAGATCAATAAGGTCTCCCTTTAGACTCCTCCTCTCCAGACTAAACAATCCAGGTCTTCAGTGTCTTTCTTGTAGTGAAAGGCCTAAAACTGAACATGGTTCTTGAAGTGCAGCCTCACCAGAACTGAGTACAGGGAGATGATCTCCTCACTGCTCCTGCTGGCACCCATATTTTGGATGCAAACCAGGATGCCACTGGGCTTTTTTGCTTCCTAGGCACACTGCTGTCTCATGTTTAGCCAAGTGCTGACCAACACTCCCAGGTCCATTTCTGCCCCAAGCCTGTACAGTTCCCTGAGGTTGCTGTGGCCAGAGTACAGGACATGGCATCTGGCATAACTTCAGGATATATAGCCATATTTCTGAGTCTCAAATTGCAGATTTATAATGAGACATTTTGTATTTAATAATTACCACATTGACAGATAAAGGAAAAAAAATTATGAAAGATTTTTTTTTTTTTTTTTTAAGTATCAGCTCAGGGAGTATATCTGCTAGCTTAGTACATCTAAAAATTCACCGATACTTTGTTGTACAAGAGCTCCTGAGATTATAAAAATGATTTTTTTTTCCATCATTTTTGAGTTCACTTTTCCATAAATATGTTCAGTTTCAACAAATTTACCTTTGGAATAATACAGATATACAGACGATAAACTGTCTTTCTAATTCAATATGCTTTGCCCATAAGTATTTAATATGTTTTTTAATTTAGAATGGCCTTTAATTTCTGATATCTTCAGAAACATGTCAGATTTTCGGATGCCTGTTCAACCAAGTTTGTGGAATTCAATGTATAGTGCAAATGTGCAGAAGTCCAGTTGATTAATGCATTACAAAAAAAAAAAAAAAAAAAAAAGATTAAGTTGTTGGTTTAAATAAGAAGACATCTGTTTAGAAATAACAAATAAATAAATAAATAGGCATAGTTTTATCTTCTTCAGTGGATGAGGGATGGAGTAACATATCATAAATATGTAAATAGTCTTACTTCTAAAACACTAAAATGCTGACTTAAAGTCAAATTACTGGCAATTACTTCAAGAACTGCTTAAATTTCCTTGAAGAAACATTAAAAATGTGTGGATATCAGAAAGCGTGAAATCTTCAAAAACAAGCTAGGGTCATTTAAATAATTTTTGTATAAACAACATGTTCCATTCAGTTTCATTCCATTCAGAAATTCTTTTCTAAACTGTTATTGATCAGAAAGTAAACTCATCAATGAAGACAAAAATAATTTTCCAGCTTACTACATCAAAATTTTATTTGCTCCATTGGCTGGCTATCAAAACATATTCATCGACTCCTAGATTAGATTCACAGTATCTACGTGTAATTTTATAAAATGACACATTTAATCAACTCAATTATCAATGTGCAAATGAATCATCCAACAAAATATTTTTCACTCTTCTACACTCTATTGTGTGCAGTCTGTAGAATATAATAATGTGTTGTCCTTAAGATGGCATGACTTGTGAAACATCTCTGTGATTGTAGTAAGTTACAGTTTAGAAAACTAAAATCTGTTGTTTCTTCTTCAAAACAGAAATACAGCTAAAGAAATGGAGAGGAGAGATAATTATAGTCTTTAACAAGTCTAATTTTGAATGATTGTTTACATGTTGATAGTGGTAAGACAAGGGGGAATGGTTTTGAACTAAGACAGGGAAAAAATAGGTTAAATATTAGGAAGAATTTTTTCACTCAGAGTGTGGTGATGCATTGGAAGAGGCTGCCCAGAGAGGTTGTGGATGCCCCATCCTGGATGCATTCCAGGCCAGATGCGGCTGTGAGCAGCCTGGTCTAGTTGTTGGTGACCCTGCCCACAGCAGGGGGATTGAAACTAGATGATGTTTGAGGTCCTTTTCAACCCAGGCCATTCAATAATTCTATGATTTATGTTATCTGTGAGGTCTCATATAACAGGAATTTTATTCTAGAGCTTTGAGGAGTAACAATACTTTTGGTGCAAAGATATTGCTATTTTGATTGCGTTTGTAGTACACACATAGAACAAATTTTACTGGAATTTCAAGTTGTTAAAATAACAAAGCAGAGTAGAAAGCTGAGACTGATTTTACATGGACCTGCTAAGGGCAGTTCTTAATGAAAATCTACGAAGTCTTAGACAACAGTCCTAAAAGTATTTTATAAAGTTTACCCCCACACAGAGAAACAAATGCTTTTACATACATTTTGAACGTGTGTCTACACTAGAAAGAAGATGGTCTAAAGCATAACCTGGAACCTTTCCTGTATGTAACAAAGATTTAGGGTGAAAACAGAAAAATGGCAATAATTCAATACCTTTTCTACAGTATCTTCTTCTACAGACAATATAAAACCCTTGAATATGTAGTCCATAAGTAAATAGGGCACTGTAATAGGTAGTAGACTTAGTTGTATAAAGCATTCTGTTTGGGTTAAATAAATCAGGGTCCTAAGGCTTGACTACACCTGGGGAAATACATTTTTCAGTTTATTTATTTTCTGAGATGATTATGAGATCATAAGATTTAGAGAGGCAGAATTTAGAAAGGATGCAGGAGAACTATGAAATGAGAATTTATCTGAACTGTGCTAAATTACTATCGCTGTATTCTGCAGCTTTTCTAAATGCAATTTCTCATCCACGTGGACAGCTGTTTAGATCTGCTAGTATGGTTTTCATTCTTGATCTCCCCTTGAGTAGCTATTCTGGGAAGCTTAATGAGTAGGTAAAATATGCTATTGCAGATCAATATTTGGGTTTGTTGACTTTTGAAAAGTAGACATAAAATTAAAAAAAAAAAAAATTGCCTTTATTTTTTATTTTTTCCTTCTGTAATAGAACAGGAGGTTTCCAGGACAAAGTTCAAGCTATAGGAGGCACTGCTTTCAATAATCCTACAACTGTACTGTAGTACTGAGTAAATGTGTCTATCATAATGTGTGAGAGAATAAAAGAATTCAGCTGTTTTATAGCTGCAGCAGAATGGAATGCTTCAGGTCTTAAGCTTGCAGGAGAAAATATGTGATTTGACCAAGTTCAATTTCCACCTTGCTGTATTGATGCATTTTACATAGGTTGCTCTGAAAGTAATGCCTCCTAGAATCAAAAATCATAGAATCATAGAATTCTAGAATCATAGAATTGGTTAGGTTGGAAAAGACCTCCAAGATCATCAAGTCCAACCTCAACCTATCCATCATACCCTAACACTAACAACCCACTACTAAATCATGTCCCTGAGCACCACATCCAGGTGTTTTTAAACACACTCAGGGATAGTGACTCCACACCTCCCAGAGGAAGCCTATTCCAGTGTTTAACAACCCTTTCTGTAAAGAAGTTTTACCTGATATCCAACCTCAACCTCACCTGATGCAACTTGAAGCAATTTTCCCTTGTCCCGTCCTTCTATTTATTGCCATGGAAATAACAATGGATACAAAGAGGACAAGAACACTGTTTGATAAACCAAATTCTCAGTTATAAAACACTCTTTTTCAACATTGTCACCACCATCAACTGATTTGCACAGATGAGCTGAGCAAGACACTCTTCACTTCATGGTGTGACAGCTGTGCATGATAATCCATAATGTAGCTTGCCTTTCTTGTCACTGTCGTTTCTGCTGAAACACACCACCCACTGCCTTGCTGTGTTAACATCATCTGTTTGGTCTCTATAAAAAAAAAAGCAAGCATCAGTGAATATCAATAAGTGCAATTTTTTTTCCTCATGGGGGAATTCAATGACACACCTTTGCTTCATATACATTTCCATATTAGACACCATTTTGTTAGACTATTCCTATGCTGCCATCTGTCACACAGCAACAAAATGTAATGAGATATTGGCAGAGAGGTTCAAATTCTACTGCGATACCACCAACATCTGCCTCTAATGTTGTGGGCCAACATAGTAAAATAAAAGGCTTTATTTCAGAGCAGCCTTTATATTCAGTATTTGTTTATGAACTTCTGAAGTCTTCTCAATTACAGCATCATCAAGGCAAGAATTATATTCTAGACTTGCAATTCAAGATTGCAAGTGTCATTCTTAGAAAAATATGGTTAATTATTATAGATCTGTACTCATATAAAGGTAAAAAAAACATATAAATGTTTTGAGATCTTCTTAGTAGTGTTATTTGGTGTGAAAAACCCTTACATTAAGAAAAATACCATAACTTTTCTACACAAATAAAGTACTACAAATAATTTCTTAGGAAAAGGATGGTTGGCAATTACAGTAGTTCCTGAAAGAAGATAAAATTTTCTAGTCTCACTGCAAATATTTACTTTCTTGAGCATTGTTTTAGGATTGACTTTTAAGTCTTTGGGGACATAAATCTTTTATTTAAACTGTTAATTGGTAAAATTTTTACAAAATTTAACCAATATTAGGAATCCTTTTGTGGAAAAAAGACTTTTTCTCAAGCAGTGTTTTTCCTCAGATATTCTTATTTGTAAAAGCAGAAATCAAGAGTTCATGGTATAATAGTGCTTGGCGGCTTGAAAATTATTTGGTCTCTGCTCAAGCACAGCAGCAAATCAATTTCTGTTTAAGATATGAATATCACTGTGCACAATATACTGTCCAGCATGTGCTCAATAGGAATCAGGAGTCATATTTACTTGCAAGTATTTTATCATAGGAATTTGGTTCCTTAGTAGTTTTCTGCATTTAATTATACTTCAAACCTCTACGGTGTTTTTGGTAAATAGATTTATTATGATATAGAAACTGTTGGGCTGATTTCCAGCACTAACTGATAGAATGAAGATGACCTCCTAAAGCAGTAAAAATGTTAACATTACGTATTACTGCATACACACTGAATTACTTGCATAACCTCCACCATATCAGTGTCTGTTGCCTTTGCCTTAGCACAGTAAGCTAGTGCTATTATGGAATTAACATGAGATATGCACAACGCTTGTAAATATAACAAACAAACAAACAAAAAGAACAACAACAAAAAATCCAGAGACCTTAGACATTCTGCTGAGGACCTGCTGGCCAGATAAGTCTCAAAAGCAATAGATATCTATGCAACAGCTAAATACTACAGCTGACAAAGAGAGGTGATATATCTATAGGGCAATCCAACATGGAATTAAATGTATTTATTTTAGATGGGATGGGACCAATTTTTAGTTGAATAGTTCAATTCACTAAGCATCTAGTGTCATATTAAGTATCCTAGGGTTTTCCAATTGGTCTCCAGTTGACTCTCCAGAGGAGCACCGGTTGTATGATACGTGTCAGCTGCAAAAGGCTTCTTATGTAATTCAGTACTTACCTAAGTTTAAGCAATCCTTGAAAATTAGACAACTAATTTTCAGGTAAACTGAAGACAAACATAATCCATCCTATTTAAATAGTTTAAGTGTGGCTTTATGTCAGATAATGTAAGCTTAACTAAGCTGAGGTACACATTCTTACATAAGAAAATAACTACTTAAAGTTTTCTATAAGCTGATTTCAAGTGACCCTAGTTCTCATTCTTCTAAGTTGTTATGCAATAACATTTTCTAGATACCAAATGGAGTTGTATTGGCTCATTTCTCTACATGTTAACAAATTTAACCACACATAGCAAAATATTATATTTTAAAACAAAATAGTTTTATGCTGTCAAAGACGTATGCTGATATATTCTTTTAGAATCTGATAGAAGAAATATGTAACTCTAAGCATGTCTTCTGTTCCAACACAGTGTAAACTTAGCACACACATGGATACTTCAGGACATTTTATTGTTTCTGTTCTAAACTGCTTTCAGATATCCTTACAAAGTATTAAAAATTGAATTATGGACTCACCATGGCTTTGTAGTGTAGTAGCCTTGTCACTCTTTCAGTTGTGCAGATAAAAGACATTTTTATGTGAGTCCTTCTATTTTTATATGCACAGATTGCTTGAGGATGCCACTTTATTTATTTACTAACAAAAAACAATATGGTAGCTTTAAAATTATCTCCAGGTTACACATAAAGGTTCCCAAGACAAAATGATGAACAAGCCTAAGAATACTGCAGAACCATCTAAGTCCATCTCATTAAGAGAAACAGTAGATTTTAAGATGTTCTTGGCTATTTTCTCTACAAAATATTGTTCTGGAACTAAATCACTTCCAAGAACAGTGTAATGTGACAGTCTCTTGCCAGACATGCAGCCTTACTAGGTACAGTGTAGGTTTATTTAAAACAAACAAACAAAACAAAACAAAACAAAAAACTGTATTTTTTATTTGAGATCTAATTGCCACAAGCACAAAATGAAGAGCACAGTCTCAAAACTTCTCTAACTAAATTCCAAATTTCCTCAATTGTACAAGAAGAAAAATTCCAAAATAATCTTTCTAGCCTCTACACATTCTGATACTCTGTTTTTCTTTATCTTCTTATTAGTTTAAGTTTTGCTTATAAGTATCTGTAGTACAACAAATAAGTAAGTAGCTCTTAGATTTTTTGCAGTTCCTATAAATTTTATTATGTGAGACACCTGGCATTCTATGATATGTTAACATATTTGAAAGGGAGGGAAGTTGGTGAAAGAACACCTTTGAATACAAAACGAACAGCTGAAATGTGGTCTAAAAATAAAACAGACAGATGGTGACTCCTAAGAAATAAGTTCTGGTAAAACCTCAGGGATTCTTTAGACCTTTTTGTCGAAGTTTAAATATTAGTTTACTTTCTATCTTACAGCAAGTTTATATTTCATCTTTCTTTATGCTCTCTATCCAGAGGCTAAATCAATGCTTCTAAGTGAAGAGTAGAGGGTTATTTAATGATGCTCTTTGTTGTTTTTATGTACATATACTCAAATCATTTATATCTGAGTTTATATGTATTTAAACATGCTTAGGAAGTAATAGAAGCAAAAGAAATGATCAAAGAGAAAACTAAAGAAATATTCTGGACTGGATTGAATTTTTGAAGGTGAGATGAAGATTTCATTTTCTTTACTACCTTCCAGGAAAAAGAAGCTAAGTTCCAAATCACATAGAAATTAATGGTACTCTATATGCTCAAGTGCTCAAGGAAGGAATGAAGGAAAGAAGGAAGGAAGGAAAGAAGGAAGGAATCTATTTTCATAGATGTGAAAGCATGGGGGCTATTTCTTTGATATGTTCTAGTACTCAAGAAACAAGATTCTTGTATTCTACCACTCAGTAATGTTCTAATGTTCCTACTAGTCAGTACTTGTGCTAATTTTAGGAAGAAAGTGATATGGGATGCACTAATATTTTCATCCGTATGGTTAAAAAATATACTCCTGCACCAAACAACTTTTTTTCCTGCTTTTTACTCTTCCACTCTCATGTGCAAATAAATAAGAAAGACTGCAAAATAACATGTGTGTTTGACAGAGTGCTAACTTTCACTACTAAACAAATTTCTTAATGCCAAGATATAAACCTTTGAAATAAAAGGTTTATAACACAACTGCTGCTACAACCCTGAATATAACTAAATACATAACACAACTATAACTATATCTGTGAAAAACATAATAATGTTTTCTGAACTAATAATTTGGTCATTTATTTTCTATAATTGCATTTTTAATTTCTCTTTAAATGAACATTTATAATTTTATAAACAGCACAGTCTTGTTACCAAAAATTACAAATAGATTATTTTCTCCTCTGCTATCCGTGGATTACTATGACTTTATATATTCTCCATCTCTCCCTTTATTATTTTGACATTCATTTGAGACAACATGATATCAAAACAAAAGCAAGGCCCAGATTTCCAAAAGCAGGCTGCAGCTCCTGTGTAGGTCTTATTAATTGACTTACTACTTGAAGTCTATAGGAACTTCTCGAGAATACAGTTTAAAATTTCCTCCATTTATGGAGGTGCTGTTATACATATTCTGAAAAACTATCTTAAATGACACTGTGCATTACTCAACAGATCAAGAGATTGATCTGAAAAGGTTTAAAATATAGTTTTCACTTTTCATTGTGTTTTTAAAGAAATGCGTTCCCTATTCAGTCTAAGTAATTTTTTAAATTACTGGAACACTAAGAAAGCCAGGCTCATAAATACATTTCTAAATCCATCAGCAGATTTCTATAGATTGAAGATTTTTAAGCTTTTAAAGCACTAATTCAATGAACTAAAATAAACAGTAATTAATGAATCTGCAAAATGTTTTATCTTCCTTTGCTGTCTAATTCAATCTTTGTAGTGTGATCCCAGATTTTATCTTCAATCTTAAGAAAAAGTCTAAAACATGAGTATTTTACATGGGAGGAGAAGAAACAAACAAACAAAAAAAAACACTGATATGGAAAAAGAAAGGCTGATTGATAAAGCAAGATAGAAAAATGTCTAAATATTTCTGAAACAATTTTTTTTGTCTTTCTCATAAAGAAAATGAAGTCAGACTTTTCAGTGGCACTCAGTGACAAGACAACAGTTAACAGACACAAATTCAAGAAAATTCTAGTTAAACAGAAGAAAAAAAAATATTGCAATTATAGTAAAACAATGGAATAGGTTACTCAAAGAATGTGGGGAACCACCATCCTTGATATCAGCAGAGCAACACAATCCTTAACATTATGGTTTAATTGATCTTGCATTGATTAGGAAGCTGGACAAGTTGTCTCAATAAATTCAGCCATTTCATGAAAAAAGAATCAACAGTTTAATACCACATTTGCCTACGTACATGTAACATTAGAATTCAAATCTATTCTTCTAAATCTGTCATGCCATCTTTTTTTTTCTGTCCTATGCTGCATGAACAGCTTGCTAATTCCTACTTTCTGCCTCAGAGAATTAATAAAAGTATAAACAAACATGAACTAATTTATCTACTAAAAAGCAGTGATATTATCACACGCATACATTCACAAAAAAGTAAAATGTAGAAGTGCTGGCAACCTCTTGTAAATGCAGCAAGACATCTTATTTCAAAGGTGAATGCAAGAAAAGAGGAGTAATTTTTGAGGCTACCAGATTACCTAGCAGCAGGTGAAACGTTTTCAGAGAATCACAGAATCACAGAATGGCCAGGGTTGGAAGGGACCTCAAGGATCATGAATCTCCAACCCCCCTGCCACAGGCAGGGCCGCCAACCTCTGCTTTTAATACTAGACAAGGCAGCCCAGGGCACCATCCAATCCGGCCTTGAACACCTCCAGGGACGGGGCAACCACAATCTCTCTAGGCAGCCTGTTCTAGCTCCTCACCACTCTCCTGGTAAGGAACTTTCCCCTGACATCTAACCTAAATCTTCCCTCCCTCAACTTAAAACCATTTCCCCTTGTTCTGCTGTTATCTACCCTTTCAAAGAGTTGACTTCCCTCCCGTTCATAGGCTCCTTTTAGGTACTGAAGGACTGCAATTAGGTCACCCCGCAGCCTTGTTTTCTCCACTCTGAACAAGCCCAGCTCCCTCAGCTTGTCTTTGTAGGGAAGGTGCTCCAGCTCCCTGATCATCTTTGTGGCCCTCCTCTGGACACTCTCCAACAGCTCACTGTCTTTCTTGTACTGGGGCCCCAGCCCTGGACACAGTACTTTAGATGGGGCCTCACAAGAGCATAGTAGAGGGGGACAATAACCTCCCTGTCCGTGTTGGCCACCCCTCTTTTGATGGAGCCCAAGATACCATTTGCTTTTCAAGCTGCAAGAGCACACTGTTGGCTCATTTTAAGTTTACATCCATCAGGATCCCCAGGTCCTTCTCTGCAGGGTTACTGCCAAGGACTGCTCCTCACAGTCTGTATAAATGCTTGGGATTCCTCTGGCCCAAGTGCAAAACCTTGCACTTTGTTGGATGAATCTTATTAGGTTCACCTGGGCCCACCTTTCAAGCCTTGTGAGATCCCTCTGAATGGCATCCCTTCCTTCCACCGTGTCAACCACACCACTCAACAAACTTGTTGAGGGTGCACTCAATTCCATCATCAATGTCATTTATAAAATTTTTAAAGAGAACCTGTCCCAAGACAGACCCCTGGGGGATGCCGCTCATTACCAGATACCACCTGGACATAGAACCATTAATCACCCCCCTCTGTCTACGGCCTTTCAACCCATTCCTTATCTATCGTGTGGTCCACAAACTATAAAAGCAAAGTATATTGTAAGGGTTAAGGCAAAAGGTCTTTTTGATCCAGCATGCTATCTCTGTCAGTGTTTATCAGTGAATGCAAAGAACCAGAAAAATGAGAACAAAAAAATGTAGTGATGTTTTCTCAAAACATTCATCAGCAATTCAGTAGCTTAAAGACTACTTCTGTATTTATTACCTCTTTTCTTTATTGCACTGGTTACTTTACTATTGTATTTTATATTATATTTTCTCTTTTCCTGTATCAGAATGTAAAGGGAATTTTACCTATTGTCCATGTGAGAACAAAGAAACAGAAACAAAAACCCAGAACACAGAAAAATAATCTCAATTAAAAATCATGTGAGGCAAAAGAAACTCAAATAACTTTCTCAAGAGAAGCACAGGGACATTTCCTTGATGCACAAAGCCATGATCACATATTAGACAAAAATATAATGACAAAATCTGATTATTGAAATTAGTACAATGCTAGAAAATGTTGCTTCAGTTATTATGAATAGTATATGTACATCATCAAATACATAGGAAAAAAATCATTGAATGGCTGGAGAATTCTTAAAAAGAAAATCCTATATTTATTTTTGTGACACTGAGAAATGTTGTGCTTGCGGATATAACTGAATGTGGCTTGGCTTGCACTTTTCTATTGCTTATGCTTTTATTATGATACAAAAGAAATATATAAAGAGTCCACTGAACGTATCAGTACTTTTCTTCATTATATGTACTGTCTTATAAACATACTAACTAAATAATTACATATTTTCCAGATTTCAGGTTTTAAATGTTTCAGATGTTTAGATTACTTTATCCTTACAGAACAGGTGACAGAAAAAAATCATAAAATAAAACTAAGTTCAATAATTAAAATAAATGTATTTAATACTAAATTAGTAGAACTTCATCACAGTCATTTTATTACTTGGTAACTGGACCTATAGACAAGAAGAAGTTTTCTAGGGAACTGTAACACAGGATACAAGAACTTTCTTTTTCAATAACAAGTGTTAATATTATGAATCTCTGAGGTGTTTACAGAACTTTGTTTCTTTTTCTGTGTGTGAAGAACAGGAAGATTTTTTTTTTTTTCTTAAGAGCAACAACAGAACTACACAAAAATTGGCTAGACTTACATCATTTTCCTGGAATAATGAGTGCTTATAACTCAAAAAAGAAGAAATGAAACTTTTTTTTTTTTTTCCTGTTACTTTTTCTAAGACCACTTAGATTCCAATTTATATTGTTACCCAAACTTTCAATAGCAATTGGCTCTGAATTAGGTGAAGATAAACTTAATAAAAACTATTAATTTGCTAATTCAGACAATGAGAGATCTTTTTACAGTTATATGCGTGTTTGTTTGCTTGTTTACTATTATATTTCTTTAATATCCTTAACTATTTCTCATCTGGAAAATTTCAGGAGGTTTTTTGTTTGTTGGTTTGTTTGTTTGGTTTTTTAATTGCAATACACAAATTATACTTCCCATACACAAATAAAGGCTACTACAGATTTTACTGACTAAAAAAATATTTGGAGAAGAAAAAGCTGCATGGAACAATTTTATTTTTTAAACTTGTTATGAATTTATTGAATCCTAATAGAAATTCAAATATGATGACAAAGGTAGTATAGTATTTTCAGCCCTGAACAAAAGAAATAAGTCATTCACCCACTATGGAGCAGCCATTTGTGGAATACATAATTGATTACTTCAAAAAAAACACATATATATATATAATTTCAGTACAAGAGGGAAGGAAACAACATAGAGCTAAAGGAGGGGAAAATAAAAGATCTTCAACAAGGAAAAGAAAGTGAAAAGGAAATGAATGGGAAAGAAAAAAAAAAAAAAATCACCAGAGAACCACACTTTAGTCTCAGAACTTAGAAAGAAGGAAGTTTTTATTTTCTCCCTAGATTATTTCTGCTTTTTTTCCTATAAAAAAACTTATTGTCATGTATCAAAGTATTACAGAATTAAAAATTCTAATAGTTTTTATTATTTTCACTATGTGAATGTTAAATCCAATTTAGTAAAATCCTAATAAGAATATTGAACTTGATGGCTGTCAACCAGGAACAAAAGCAGGCAAAACTCAACAATAACAATAGCAAAACACTTTTGTTTGTATCACTTTGGATTACACTTATTAAAAACTTATCAAAATAAAAGACATCATGTAATAAATAAAAAGTTAAAGAACTGTGGTTATTTAAAACAATGTAAATCACCTCCGAACATTTATTTATCCTGAGTATGTCAACAATTTTCTTTTGATTGTTTTTTTCCCTGCATTTACCCTTTATGGGGATTCCAGTAAATCATTTCACTCTTTTGTAACTGTCATTTGTATTCAAATAACTTGTGCATTCATTATACTTTTCTGGAAAGTACCTGTCATTGCACAATCAAAACACCTTCAAAGTATTTTGCTTATTTTTAATTGTTAGAATGCTGTCTCTACAGAAATACATGATCTCATCAGTATTATAGTGCCTTAAACATGATTAAACTTAAATAAATATCCAATATTTATTCCAACTGAATAATTTCCAATTCACTAACAGAATTACTAGCAAGAAATTCTCATTGGTAAATACTATTTAGAATATTTTCTTTGGGGCACAGTATTCAAATATTTTTAACATATTAAAGTGGACAAGGTTTCCCTTAAAAACATCTTGAAAACAGGAAAATATGAAATATGCTCAGATGAAGAAGAAAAGGCTGCAAAAGGAAAATAATGGAGCAAATTATCAACATGAATGCCCACAGACAGCAGTGGATTCCTTTACTCTGCCAGAATCATTAGGGGATATATAAGTGAAATAGCTGCTTTACTGCAGTGACTCCTGTAGGACAGTGCAAAAGAGAAATTAGGCTGCATTGTGCTGGGAGGAATCAGGTAAATGCGCCACTTGAGACTTAGTAGTTGGAGCAGTCTTGCTATTTTCAATGAGAATTGTAATCATTGTAGAAAGATAAATGCATGTTAATTTTCTCTGTCTTTTAAAAGCGCCATAAGTTCTTCAGCTTCCTGACTGGACAAGATATCCTTTATTTTTCCTTCTCTTTTTATTACATACCCTTGTATGTGTGTCTCCAGTGCAGTTACATTTCTTACTACTTAAATGTCTCTAAATGTTCCACTGCTCTCAAAACCAAAACAATTGATAAAACCTAAGCAAAACAAGAAAAAATCAAGTTCTATGTTTCCTCAAATAAAAGAACCCTTGAAATACCAAACAAAGCTACAATATTTTCTGAAAATAAATTTGATACTTTCATCCTTCATTTAATCAAACATTGCAGAAAAAAAGAAAAAAAAAATCTTCTGTGACATAGACAATGCAGAATTTCAAGAATAGTTGCTTCTTCAGAGAAAAAATGTTAATTTGAAGAATTATCAGTTAAACAGAAAACTCCAGCACCACTGCGTTGTAATCATTTACATAGGTTCTTCCATGCTCTTCAAAGCCATGCAAACATGCTGCAATCTATGAATTACAAAACACAAACAAAAAATTCAAATTATGGTGACTTTTGCTTAAAGCTACCTGAATTTGAACATCTACGTGTTTCTTGAATACCTCCGGGGACTGGAATACCTCCAGTGACTCACTGGGCAGCCTGTTCCAATGCCTCACCGCTCTTTTGAAGAAAAAAAATTTTGTTAAGATCCAGCCTCAATGCAACTTAAGGCCATTAAGCCGTCTTTCAGATAGTTGTAGAGAGTGATAAAGTCACGCCTAAGCCTCTTCTAGTCTAAACAATCTCAGTTCCTTCAGCTGCTCCTCAGAAGACTTGTGCTCCAGACCCTTCACCAGCTTTGTTGTCCTTCTTTGGAGACATTTATTCTTTACAAATCTCGTTTTTGCAATAAACTTTCATATCATGACAAGTAATCTTTAATCATAGACTCATAGAATCATATGGAATAGATGAGTTAAAAAGGAACTAAAAAATCATCTCTGGCTTGAAAGCAGCCCTGACGAGAAGGATTTGGGGGTGCTGCATCCTTCCAGTACATGAAGGGGACCTACAGGAAAGCTGGGAGGGACTTTTTATACGAGCATGGTGTGACAAGGCGATGGGAAATGGTTTTAAACTGGAAGAGGGTAGATTTAGACTTGGAAAGATATTCCTTTTTGTTAGGTTGGTGAGATACAGGAACAGGCTGCCCGATGAGGTTGTGGATGCCCCCTCCTGGAAGTACTCAAGCCCAGGCTTGATGGGGCTGTGAGCAGCCTGGTGTAGTGGGGAGGTGTCCGTGCTATAGCAGGGGGGGTGGAACAGGATGATCTTCAGGGTCCCTTCCAACCCAAACCATTCTCTCATTCTATGATTCTATAATCTAACTCCAACACCTCTGTCATTAGCCAGGACACTCTTCCCTAGATCAAACATTTAATTCAGTGAAGAAAATGACTGTTCTTTTTAATGATATTTCCATAGGAGAGGCATTCTACATATAAAAGAATACAAGAAAGAGATTTAAAATATCTTTAATGTAATCTTTGAGCTTGTTAAAACTTTATCTAGCATATTTAATTAATTATTTTGTTTGAAGTAGCTGAAGCACTTAAAACAAGAAAGCAACTATTTTATCACAACAGTTAGAAGTTTAAATGTGTATATTACTAAGAAGTGTAAATATTTCATGTTATTATAACTTTACTATTAAAATCTTTAATTTTATTATATAATATTCTGATATTTGATGCTGATAGTTTTAAAATTATAAAACTATCAGCATCAAATATCAGAATATTATTTAAAATTATTTAAAATTATAAAACTATCAGCATCAAATATCAGAATATTATATAATAAAATAATTTTTAAAACCTATATGAGACAGAATTGGCTTTATACTTTAGAATAACATTTGTTTAAAGTCAGAAGTTACATGGTAAGGCCACAGTAAAGAAATATCAATTTCTTTTTTTTTTTTTTTTTTAGTATTTTTTCACTGATCTCACAGAATATTATTGCACATTGTTTTAATAACCTATGCTTTTTTATAAATATATAAATATCATGTGTTCTTTTATTGGATACACTTGAAAAAGTATTCATTGTAATTCTGAACTACTGTGTGAAATACTTAAAGATGACTGCTGAAAAGTTCCATATACCCAACAGATCATTAAAATTGCAAACTTAGTTTCCATTAGCATTTTCTATTTTGGCATCTTAAAAAGAGTGTAAGTTGATTTCAGCAGAACATCCTGTGGGGAAATTAGTTCATTTTGCTAAAGTATCTTAATAATTACAGTGACATCAAGGTTAATTGCTTAATCTGTATTGCCACAGTACAGTCCTGTAGAAATCCCAACACAATCTGTTCTATAATTAGTGCCAGAATATCCATATATAGAAAAAGCCGTAACCCAAATAATAATTAAAAGTACTGATACAATTAATAAACAAAATTTACCAAAACATATATATGCATACACACATGCACATACATTAAGACTATAAGAGCAGGCAGATTTCTAAAAACCTGGTATGTTAAATTTTTGAAGTTATAAACAAGTGAGTTAAAAAATAACATCAAATACAATTTTTTTTTTCTTCCAGAATGTGATTTCTAATGAACATCCTCAAACTTGCATCCAGTCTATTTTCATAATACAGCATACCACAGTAGAGAACACCTCTCTGTTTCCTTTTGGAATCTGTCTGTTCACCTGCACATTACTGCTTCTTCATTACTAGTTCATGCTGAGTGCATATTACATCTGCACAGGATGACATGGTTTTCAAATACTATGGTTTTCAAATACACCATATTTCTAAAATTAGTATTTAGAGACAGAAACTAGCACATACATGTGTAATAGTCGGCTGTATAACTGATTTTAATTTCAGAAAGGTTATGTGGAGAATTTTTTAAGACATTCTATAATTACACAACAGCATACAAAACATGCTTTAAATGGGACAACAACAAAAAGATTTATAGACTGTCTATTCCACTTTGGAGAAATTGGGATATGAGTAAATAGCAGACAATGCTAATCTCAAAAAATGTACCTCAGGAAAATATGGTGACAGAACAGAGAATCACAGAATCATCTGAGTTGGAAGGGGCTCTTAAAGGTCACCTAGTCCTATAGCTAGATCAGGGTGCTCAGTGCCCTGTCCAGCTTCACCTTGAATATCTCCTGGGATGGTGCATCCTCCACCTCTCTGGGAAGTGCCTCACCACTCTTACTATAAAAAAACTTCTTTCTTATATCCAATCTAGATCTCCCGTCTTTTAGTTTTAAACTATTTCCCCTTGCCCTAGCACAAAATCTGTTTCCTTCTTATAGCCTTCCTTTAGATACTGAAAGGCCACCTTGGCCTCAGGTCACCTTCTCTTCTCCAGGCTGAACAGCCCCTCTCTCAGTCTGTCCTTGTAGGGGAGGTGTTCCATCCATTATATCACAGAATAAAACATGTTCTATGACTCTTTCTTGTAACTTTTGTACAGTAGAACTGAAATATACAGCTTGTATACTTGAAGATGTATACAATCTTGAGATATGAATTCCCTTGTCAATGCTGAGCTTGTCAACCAAATATTAATAACACTGTGATACAGCCTAATGCTGGTTGTGTTTTAGATACCAGGACTTTTATTTTGAGGGAGTTAAGGTGGTCAATTAACTGTAATTTTAATAAGTAGGGAAATCTGTCCCTACTGTTCTCAAATACATGTTCTCCGAAGTGTGATTATTAAATAAGGAAAAAGTGTGATTATTAAATAAGGAAATGTTTCCAATAACTATATTTTAAATCATACCTTATTTAAAATTTCAAATGTCATTTTTATTTGCCTTACTGGTCTCTATCTATGTATCTGAATAATTTCAAAGATAATCATATGGATACCAGAGATAGACACAGCTAAATATGAAAATGCTGTTAGTTAATACATGTCAACTTTTAAAATAGACAGTTTCTTAAAGCACTGAGACTGCAATACACTTCTGAAGTAGCTCTCATATCAACAAGGTAACAGAAATCAACTCTCCCAGATCCTGCAGTAGTTTTCATTTAAATGCTTTCTCCATTAAAAAATATTTTAATTTTGAATGTTCATGCTACATGAATTGATAGAGTTTCCAAAGAATATACCATAACCGTTGGGCAACTATTGAGAAATTTCATAGAAATCTCTTTCACCTCAGCAAAAATTCTGTTATTTGAATTTTCTCTAAATGTCTGTTGACCTGATTAGTTTATTTTTGAAAAAAAAAAATTGTAATTATTAACCACCATTCTCTAGGAGCATGAATCTCAGCAGAGACGTGCTTCTATATAATTGCATATAACTGCAGCTTTCTTCTTCTTTTCCACAGGAGTAAAAACAGTAACTTGCAAAAGGATGTGTCTTAGCAATGTTCCAGTCTTTTTTCAAAGTGTATTTTATCATGCTCATAGCTGAATATTAGTATTGAATTCCCTCCTTTTCTTCCCCTCTTCATGTCACCATAGATAATGCTTAGAAAAGTTTTATAGGTCAGATGATACCATCCCAGATGAAACCAGATAACAACTAACAGGGAAATTGTGCAGACTATTTTTTGAATTCATTGTAATTGTAATTAATAATATAATAAATAATGTGTTATAATTAATAATTATAATACATTATAATTAGTTTATTATTGCAATCCATTAAAACTAATCTTTTTTTTTTTTTTTTTTTTTAAGTGCATGTATTCATTTCTTTTGCATTTTATTGCAGAACTCATCAGTGTTCTTTCAAAAATATATTCAAGACAGATTGAAGTAATATCTGGGTTAATGCAAATAAAACGCTGGATTTTAAAAGTCTGCTACTAAGCTGATTTATAGTTCAGTACTTCTAAGGTTTTTTTAAGAAGGTCCAGTAATAGGCAGGTAAGTTCTTTTGAACTGTTTATTACTGGATAAGTAATCAGATTCAGTGAGAAGCTGAGAAGAAAATATTTTTGCAAATTTATTTTAAGAAGTACAGGATATCACATAATTAAAGATTTGTTACTGTTTTCATGACATACAAATCTACATTCTTGTTTAACTTCTAAATAAATCTTTCTATTTTCTAGGACTTTGCTGTAGAACATTAAAGAATGTGTTTACAGTGTACCTCCTGTCATTTTGACCCTGGAAAATATGTGCTGTTCAGCCTTAAAAGGTCATATAGACTTGGCTTCCCTGACTTAATCAATATGAACTACATGTCTCTGCATCAGAATAAACAGCCAGTGCTGCCTCTTCATCTTTTTCCAAATGAAGTACTCTGCTATTCTTGATCTCCTCTTGTATCTGGGTCAGGTCTTTTCCCACATTCATAGTCAGTGCATTGGATGACTAGAACGACCGTAATGACAAGGAGGACACTGGAGCAATGTTAATGCAGTTGTATATGACTGATTGGAGAACCTCAGCAAGAATTGATCTTCCTGTCACCTCTTTTAGTCCACTAATGTCATGTTGTTTTTTTCCAAGAGAATGAGGCACACTTGATAGACTTGTCCTTAGGTTTTGTTATTATAGTCTGAGAGAGAGCAGGAGGTGGGGTGATAAGCAAGGTCACTGGCTATTGATATGAAATTAATTAAATTAACTTTGAAGATAATCATTATCATACAATTATTTGGCTTCATTTCATGTGGTCCTTATTGGGAAGACTCTGATTCATTAATATATATATATGTTACCGTAAGAGTAAAGCTACTGGGAAGAAGGAACTACAAACTTGCTGTTATAAAAGCTATTTCTATTTGCAACAGTAAGCACATTCATTACATGTACAGCATCCTATGAATTCTCAAAGACATTAAATAAATTATTCACATTTCATGAGAATTTCGTATTGTACAGGGTAAGTTACGAAACACAGAATGCATCCCTAACACCTTGTTCAAACAAATAGTTATTAGTTTCAAACAACATAGGGAAAAAATAAAACAAAACAGTACTAAACTGACAGAAATTTAATGTCTTGAAAAATAGTTGTGCTTCCAGAAACTTTTGGAATGTATACAATTAAGACTTTTCAGAGGAAACAGTAAAGACTGTTTTGAAAGTTACTTTCTCATACTCTTTCAATATTGTTCTCTCAATTTTAGTATTATCTTCATACTTTGTAAAATATCATATCTTCCAGCATTGTGCAATGAGTGAAGGTTTTTTAAATCAGAGAAAAAGAAGTTTTGAGATGTCATAGAAGTTGGTAAATGCTGTGCATTAACATGAAAGTTGTCTAAGAGTAACTATCAATACTGCAGCAAGACTGTCATTTCTAATGTTGCAGCAGAATAAAACCTTTATAAAAAGAAATTTAAATGTGAGCACTGGAGTATTTATATATATATATAAACTGTATACAAAGGCTGTTTCAAAATCAGTGCCTCCAATTTTATTATGTTGGTCTACAACATCAGAGGCACCTACTGAAGATGTGGCAGTAGAGGTTGAACCTTCCCATCAACATGAAATTTTATTGCCATGTCAAAGATGACAGCAGAGAGATAGTCTGACAAAACAGTGTCTGAAATGGAAGTGCATACTGAGCAAAGGTGTGGAATTGAATACCTCCATGAGGAAAATATTGCATCCACTGACATTCATTGACATTTCCTCAGTGTGTACGGAGACCAGACTGGATGTGAGCACAGTGAGTGGTGAGTGGTGAGGTTCAGCTGTGACAAGAACAATAGTACTTTGTCTCCACTGGTGCAGATATTTACAAGCCTGGCATGCAGGTTCTTGTTCATTACTGCCAGAAATGCTAATGGTGGTAACTACACTGAAAAAGAGGGTTTGTAGCTCAGGATTTTCTCTATCAAACAGTGTCACTGTGTTATTTGTATTCATTATAGTTTCCATGGAAATAAACAGGTTTTACTTTCAAAGCAACCTACTAGTTATAATTTCACCTTTTCTAGGATTGAGTGATTAGGATTTTTTTCTTTGTTTGCTTGTGTCGTTTTTATTCTGTTTTGCTTTAGAATAAAAGACAAGAAAGCTGTTTGGTTTGTTTTCTTTTGACATCAGTGTCATTTTCTCATACAGGAAATAGGACTTAAAGGGGCCAGCCTTTACAGGAACTAATTCTATACTATACATTCACAGAAAGTATACTAGCATTTTAAGAAAAACAAAAGCCTTCAAAAAAACCTAAACTTGATAACAGAATTCATTTACACAGTGACAGGTTTAACTGACAAGAAAATATCACCTGCATATGATGTTTAAGCAAATATTGATTTTAAATGTAAAACCACAGTGCTGTGGTGGCATTAACAAGTTACAAATTTCACTCCTTTTGTTCTTGCAGTGTTGGCAAGCACAGAGAATGCTGTTTAACCTAAACAGTAGTTGACGTAACTTTTCCTTACTGAGGAACCAGAACAACTAACACTACGAGCTGTGTTAACAACAAATTCACTCAACAACTGAACTTCCTTAGCCTACTGCGTACCACTAGTTTTCTCCGACATATTTCAAACCAGACTCTAGATCACAAAGAGCTTCAACCTTCTGTCATGAGAATTTGCTTTTGATAGGTATGCAGTAAAGAAATATTTTTTGGTTCAAATTCCTCAACCTACCCTGGTTCAAATCCCTCTCTCACTAGCATACAACTGCACTAGAATCATGTTTTTAGTCATGTTTTCATTAATTCAAATGATAGCACTGGGATCGCCCAACTTTTAACGTAATAACTGAACTTCTCAGTAGCAGTACCACTAATTTTTTCAGATTTCTTTCTCATCATCAGCATTCTTACATCATAAAAAAAAAAAAAAAAAAAAAAAAAAAAAAAGCACAAAAATCATTGTCTTATCAGTCCCAGTTGATTTCTGCAGGAAGACATTAGTAAAAAACTGAAAATGACCCTAAATGGAAGGCAAAACTCTAAAATAATTTTAACACTTAAGGTTCACACTTTAAAGTAATATACACTGATTTAACTACTCTTCTCTTTTGTCCTTTCCTCTACTTGTTCCTGGCATATATTTCATTTGTATAATTCATGCTGATTTTCTTTGCCCTACATATTATCACTTTTAGAGATAATGATCTAAGGTAAAAAACACATGATGAGTATGAGAAAGCCCTGAGACCTCTTTCATCAACACAAAGAACCAGAAATCGGCCCTCTGTGAGACAGAAATAACAAATGTATTTTAAATTTCCATCTGAACACATTAGCAACAGAGCTAAGGATAATTTGATAAAGCATCAAAAATTCTGAAAAATTTTGTAACAGCAATCTCTTTTCTAATATTTTTATATATGCCTTTCAACAACTATGAATAGTCGGCTTTGGCTATTCCATTTCAGTTACAAAATAGAACAGTATAGCCACAAAAGGAGTTCAAAATCTCTCCTAGTTGATCTACCTGTAATTTTAAGGTGATGGCCTGTGAAATGTAAATATTTTTGTGCTGATCACTGTAAGATCCTAGTACATATTATATATGTGTATTTATAATATATATATATATATTATATATATATATTATATTATATTATATTATATTATATTATATTATATTATATTATATTATATTATATATTGAGATATACATGTACTGATAGAGAGATAAATATATATATAACATATGCATGTAAATTGTATATATAAGTGTGTTAGCCATTGTATTTTATGTATATGCACAAAAAATCATAGAATCATTAAGATTGGAAATGACCTGTTAGATCATCCAGTTCAACTGTCAGCTCAACACTACCATGCCCATTAAACCACATCTCTCAGTGCCATATCTGCACATTTTTGAACAACTCCAGTGTCTTGAACATCACCTCCTTGGGCAGCATGTTTCAATGTTTGACCACTCTTCCAGAGATATGCTAGGTATTTGAATATGCATACAGATATATTCATAAGTCATGTAAATATTTTTCCACATAGTATTCATTTCAGGTAACCAACTGACAGTATGACCAGCTCCATAGAAAAAAAAAAAAAAATGGATGAAGAATTATGGCTTCCAATAGGATTTGTGATAGAAATGAAGACTTCATTATGAGGTTGCCATGAAAAGTGCCCAGTGACATGAAAGGACTATCTAGCACAAAGAAAGACAGAGATCAGAGATGACTGGACGTTTAATAGAATTTACTTTCGAATTACTGATCTTCAGTAAATGGTTTAAATACTGTTAAATTTAAAACACGAGTATATATCAAGTTCTTATCCATAATCTAGCACCTTGAAAACAAATTTGCCAGTAGTATTGCAAGTGAGTTAAAGAAGAAGACTATAAGAGTAAGATGCTTGTTTGTTTTCTTGTTTAAAATAATAACAATAATAATATTGTTATTGTATAAATGGAATTATGAAACCAATATAAGCCATATTCATTATATCAAAATTTTGAATATTATTTTGGGGGCAAACCAAAAAATGTTTTCAACTAACAAAATGATTTACAATACCTTATTGTCATTTACAATAATTTTGTTAAAAATTGAAACCATGAAATGAATACAAGTCTTAAAATCGAGAACAAATTATTATACATATGTTCATTTGAGAAAACTCAAAATTAATCTTTAATATTATTGCCATTGTGAGATGTATGAAAACTATAAAAGAGATAAAAAATATAAAGAAAAAATATAAAGTTAAAAAACTGTAAAGTGTTTTAAATGCACTACTTTGTCTTTCTGTGACACTTCAGTGTCAGAAAAGAAATTAAAATGTGCAATAATATGTTGCTGTGTGTTAACAGTACTGTGTGATAATAAAAAGAGAATGCAATAGAAGAAACAGTGGTATTAAACTTATTATTACGATTTAACAGTGAGGATACTCAGATGTCTACCAGTTCTTCAGATATAGATTTTATCACTGTCTTTATATGGAGAAAGACCTTGGCAGATTCAGTCCAACACCTCATGTAGGCTTCTCCCCAGAAATCCCCAATGTTACATGGTCTTTGTCAAGGAAACACAGAAAAAAAGAAAAAGAAAAAAAAAAAGAAAAATCCAAAAAGAATTAAATAGATGAGGTTTTCTTGTTTGTTGTTTTTTTTTTTTTTTTTTTAATTTCACCAAGAAATTGGAGATAGACGAAATACAGTAGAGAAACACTGAACTCTGCCTTCTATAAAAATCAATGAAATGGTAGCTAGTGTCAGACAATGCTGTTTTTCTGTTATGTTCAGAAGATGTGATCATGGGTTATCAGAAGAAACTATTTTCTGCACAACAAAATGACACAACATAAATGTGTTCTGATGGTAAAACAGCGATAAAATGTTTGATAAATTCTTAGTAGTTTAGGACAAAGTGAGTACTCTAAAGAAATTGACAGGAAAATTAAATACCAAGTACAGTATCCTAAATGCTTCATGCAGAATTCAGCTTCATACGTGCAACTAGTGTAGTAGTTTAATTGTATGGAAAAGGAAAAAGGAGAAATATTCACAGAAACATTTTTATTTCCATAATTAAGCCCAGTGTAATCCTGAAGTTGGCATGATGTAAGAGTAGATTTAAAGCTGAAATAAATGTCCATTTTTACTGTCAAACACTTCCCTCAGACACTTCCATGTGCCTTTTCACTATGCTCCAGAAGCTTCAGTACCACAACATGGTGAACTGAAATATTATCTCCATTTCAGATGCTAGAGCACAAGATACAGGTTATACTCCATCTGCAAAAACGTAGAAGTCCCTAAAGGGTCCAGAGGAGAATTAACACACTACTCCATGTGGAAATAGTCACTCTATTCCAGCTGCCCTCAGGACCAGAGAAATATTCCTGACAAACATTTTTAGGAAGGTAGGCATAACCTCAAAGTCATAACCAATCTCAACAGTGCTTATATGAATTCAGAAGTGAGATAGATTTATTTACAAATTTATCTCTGAAAATATTTTTCTTCAAGGATGAAGGAAAAATAAAGGATAAATATCATATGTTCTTGATAATTATATATTTTATTTCTTTTCTATTAAAAAATGGAAAAGAAAATAAAACTGTTTTCTTTTCACTGATTTTTTTCGTATAACTATATTCCTTACTCTTTCAGTGATAGGAGAATTTTAACTTATTGTAGTTACTGTAGTTATTGTTTGCTGAAATAAAGAAAAATCTGGGCTTTTGAAACTATAATTATTTCAAGTTAAAAATTTTCAAATGGGACACACAAAAATCTAATCAATATACATATATGTTTTCTTATTTTTTCTCTGTATAATTGCTCAAAAAATGTTGGTTTTGTTTGTTTTTGGTTGCTGTTCATAACCTCACTGCTCTGCAGCATTACAACCTGTTCATTACCTTTGTGGGCATTTTAAAATTAGATACTTCTATACCTAGCATCTTATCTTGCTTATCCTGTGCCAAGTATTATTCACATTTTGTACTAATCTTGATTTTCAAAGCTTTTAATCAAATTCCAGCCCTCTAAGTTTATGAAAATAAACACTTCATATTAAGATTCAAATCAGATATTACTTTTTTGTCTATATTGGCTTATCCACAGCTTTGCAGTTTAAATCTTTAAGATATGTGATAATTCATCTCTCTTTATATTTGTCTGCTTTATAAAGTAATAACCGTCAATTAAAACAACAAAATAAAACACCATATGTTTGCATTATAATAGGATTTTGAAACAATATAATCTGGAACACTTCATCCCAAAATCCTGGTCTGAAACTTGTACAAAATGGCATGAAACAAAGCCTGATCTACCTGGTCAATGGGAATGTATTGTTACCTGAATCATAAGAGCTTCAATGGAAGATTACGGTTGACTCTACTATCTATACAGAAGAACATTTCATTTTATACAAATATTGATTTCTGTGATTGTAAGGAATCTTAATAATAATAATAATGATAATAACAATAATAATAATTACCCATGATATTCAAATAATACATGATTATTAAAAATGAGAGCAACAAGTGGAATGGACATACTGCACCTACAAGGGCATAAAGAGCACAAGTTCAACTGCACATGTTCTTTAGACAGAGATTTACAATGTTGACTAGAGGGAATGGCTTCAAGTCAACCCAGGGAAGGTTAAAATTGGATATTAGGAAAAATTCCTTCTCCAAAAGAATGGTCAGGTGCTGGAACAGGCTGCCCAGGGAGGTGGTTGAGTCACAGTCTTTGGACGTGTTCAAGAAATGTTTAGATGTTGTATAAGTACATGGTTTAGTGGGTTCTGGTACTTCCTCGGCTGAGAGAGCACAAACTTGTTGTCAGGAGAGAGGACAGGACTGCATACATGGAACATCAAGGGACAGAAAACGCACAGCAAACAGGCACCGCTAGGAGGTGATTCAGATAGAAAACCAGTTGGATTCTTTTGGTGTGAAGGCATAATCACAAATCTATGATCTGTCCACCAGCAGAGAGAAGACATAGGAAGACAGGACTGCCTTCAAAGAGTACATATACTAGTAAATAGTTTGAAAATAGATAGTTGAATTGGAAGCTGTCTATCTAGTTTTCTCTGCCTTTCCATTCTCCAAGCCCACTTTCACTTCCCAGGCCTATCCTTTCTTCCTTTCTTATTCTTTCCTGCTTCTCTTTACAGCTAGAGATACAAGGTCTGCTCCCAAAGTAATGCCCCCTATTTTATTATGTTGGCTTAGAACATCAGAGGCAGATGCTGGTGGTGTGGAAGTAGAGGTTGAACCTTCCCACAGATATTCCATTAAATTATGTTCTTGTGTGACAGGTGGCAGCAGAGGCACAGTATGACAAAATGGTTTTTACTGACAGTGGAGGCTTCCACTACACAGGTGCAAAACCTTGTACTTGGCTTCGATGAAGATCATGTGGTTCACTCAGGCCCATTGCTCAAGCCTGTCTAAGTTTATCTGGGTGGCATTCTGTCCTTCAGGCATGTCAGCCTCACCACACAGCTTATTATCATCTGAAAATCTGGAGGCTTCTATTGTCTCTGCTGCCAAAACAAATTTTTAAAATGCTTTGTTAAAAATACACCAAAGGGTTTGTGTGCATGCTTCTGGAATTAACTAATTAACTAACTAATAATATATAAGCCAACCAATAATTCCATTTAAATTATATGACTTTTTGCATTATGCTCTGATATAGAAAGAACACTTGTATCATCAGAGCAAAGTTTATCTTGCTTTGTTCCACAAGTCAAAATACCTCATTACCACTAGTTACTTCTCAAGAAGGATATTTTGTCTATGTAAATCATCATTCAATTGAGTTGAAAGTTTTCTTAAATTACTATTATGTTTTATAACAACTAATCATTTTTTATACTTGTAGAATCTGAGAATAGCAATGAAAAAGAGAGATATACATTTAACCATTTGGAATTGTTTTGAAAATGTTCTTCCTAAAAAAAATGTATATGTATATGTATAGTTCCATAAAAATTCATAAGGAATTTATCATGCAAAGGTTTTCATTATTTGTGTGCTACAGAGGTTGTGAGAATCTTAAGAGATATATTTTATTATTAATGACATTTGTTATTCACCTGTGGGAATTCCTTTCATTTGTGTACCAGACATCTATTAATATGACAGGACTAGTGGACAGGTAGTTTAACAGGCCATATAATCAACATCTGCATAAATAGCTCATTTATCATGGCCATGTCAAATCTGTCAGAAACTCAACCTTTCTGGAAACAAAAAAAGAATCACAGGAAAGGTTAACAAATTTAGAATGCTCTTGAAGTCTCAGTGCATAAGTATTTGCAACAATGAACTTATTTTATATTTGCCATAATTTATTGTCTCTGCTTGTAGACAGTAATGGAATAATCTATTTGCTATTTAGTATAGCTGCATGACTTCCTATAGCTGCAAGCATTTTTAATATGTATAAGACTTCTTGATAAATGCTGAATGGAAAAATGTGATGGTGTGGAACCAATGAATTGAAAAAATCATTTAGGACCAGATCCCTTGAAACACAGAGTGAGCCCTGTAGGAAGATATTCTCTCAATTCATACTACTTTGAGAATAAACTGTTTATTACCATACATACACAAAATCTTGCAAGATTAGATCTTAAACAATGATTCTGTTAAAAGAGAATGTTTGTTATTAAAATGTCATTAAGACATTGTCTTTCCTCAAACCTCTGTTTGAAAACATGAGGAAAAACTTTGGATGTTCTGAAGTAAACTTTTATCTGTCTAAACAATACAGTTCAGTATTGTTCATTGTCTCGGTAGTTAGCTATTCAAGATGCTACTGTGCTTTATTGCTGCTTCACTGGCTGTTTTCTTGTCTTAATTTTAATTAATGATGGAAATGAAAAGTAACTACAATGCAGTATAATACAATGGAAGCATATTAGATACATCAATCATGCATATTTTATTTCACTGGTATAACCAATTTTCTAGTTTGCAAACTTAGATTTGCATGCATGCCCTCAAATTAAAGAATAATAGTTGTGAAGGGAAACTTCATTTTTGAAAGTTCATCTCATCAATAAATTAAGATTAGGAAACAGATGCACCGCATTCTCAGTCATGTCATTATTGAAACTCATATATACTGAAAACTAATGCATATTACTTTATAAGATTTGTGGAATTTTATGTATTACAATACTGATTTAATTAGTATATTCTTATAGCAAAAGTAACACAATAATAAACGGAATGCTGCATTTACCAATGGCTAATTGAAATTCATTTTTATGTTATTCGGGTTTACATAATTCAGATTTTATTCAGTGGATAACTGAATGGATGGATACATGCAAGAGGAACATCTTCATTTCACAGGAAATTGACGTATCAAATAACAAGAGAATGTTATTGTAATTTTTCCATATCAGACAGAAATGAAACTAATAACCTAGAATCCACTCCTCACAATATTCTCAGACTAGTGTTAGGCACTGGGATCTTATATGGGAAAATATTTTCAAATATTCTAATTTAACCATGCCTGCACTGTAACCAAAAGAAAGACTACAGCAAGCCAAATTGTGAAAACAAAGGGATTTTCAGCTGAAAATTTAATATAATGAAAGAAAGTTAAATTCTATCTAGATATTAAGTACATATGTGTCATGGTTTCATGGTTTTTCATCAGTATTCCACACCATAGCATCATGCAGTGCACTGGGAGTGAAAAAGTTAATGCTGCAGTTCTGTAGATTATCCATATTCTTCATGAGTTCGGTCACTTGGCCTCAGAAGAGAAGAATGAACTACAACTCCCAGTTCATTTTTCCATTTCTGTTTTCTTTTTGGAGGGAAAGATAAAACAGGCTGGGAGTCACAAGATGGCCTTTTTTGCTCTTTTTGCTCCCCGGCCGCTTCACTTACAGCATTAGAGCAAGGACTTCAGTTTCAGAAACTCTCTCTCTTTCATATTTTAATTAATTTAATAGCTTCAATTCCAATCACGTTCTATTATATTGTATATATCTCACATTCTGCCACTGTATTTAGTAAACTGAGTTGTTGTTTTTTTCCTGGTTTCCTCATCCAGGCCTGTCTCCTTGCCTTTTTCCTTTCCTTCCCACCCCACAAGGCATGGATCCATGTATGCCTTTGCCCCCTTGTCACAGAAACCATGCCTAACTGTGACAATATGGCAAAAGAAAAAAATTATTGGCTGAGAATTTAGTCTGTTGTGGTTCACTGATTACTTCTGATTGATCATTTAAGATTTTTAAAAATATTTGTAATATATGGAGTTTATCTTCTCATCCTGATTTTAGAAATTTGTATAGATTTTTCTTTTGTTAATTACTTTGTATTTCCTTTGATGTTAGGTTTTTCTTCTCTGATTCTACTTTGTTTATTTTCAACCAAATTCATTTAACTTTATCTTCTTTCTCATTTCTTATCTATGTATTCCCATAGTGTATTGTCTTACTTGCTCTTTCATTGGAAATGTACCCTGATTGGTTCTGTGTAGTCACTTCAAATCTTTTTTTTTTTTTTCCTCATGAGTCAGTACTTGCTTGTTTTCTTATTCATTTGAAGCTATTTTTGCAGCACTCACTTCAGAAGCTGCATCTTTAGTGAAAGACATACAAGTAGCAGCAGCTTTTGGAGTCTTTCAGCTCAACAAGGAATCAGGTGCTCTTTTTCTCTGATGAATTCTCTCTTTCCAGTTGACAGCTTTACTACTGTTTGCAACAGCAGCTATTCACTAATTTAATGTAACAAAACTTTCCTGCATCCTCTCTTGTTCATCTGTTTCAGGAAGCAGCAGCTGTCTCAAATATAAAAAGAAAAGTATTTTATCCCTTTTTTTCCAAAGCTCTGAGGAGAGGCTGTCAGAGGGTTGGAAAATCTTGGTATGTGAATCTCTGGGAAAGGTAGAAATAAGCAAATTCTGGATAAGGCCTCTACTGGTCCCTGAAAAATATCTATAGCAAAATACATAAGGAAAGATAAAGGAGAGAGGAACTGGTGCCATGGAGGAAAACTGATCATTTCCAGTCAAGGCAGGAGATTTCAACTCTTAAGCCACCATAATGACTACTACTAAAACAAACAAAACAAAACAAAACCAACCTTACAGCACTTCTTTCAAACTTTTTAAACTGAGAGGGGACAGCAGCTCCATTACTTTTGAGGATTACCACTATAGCAAGGGTAGCAAAGTACTGATTCAAAGTTCTTTCGCTCATTCACATCAGGACCATTCATACAGCACTTTCCCAAATGGGGACACACAGAATACTCCATTCTGTCATCATAACTCCTTGTTTTAGATAGTACCCAGTACTACACAATTAAACAAAACTATTTAACTTCCTATGCCCTACAGAAAAGTATTATACTGTGATGTTTCACAGTATTTCACCTTTCTGCAAAAATCAGTGAACTTTTGGGTAGTGCTCTCTTCTCCCTAACAAGGCGGCTATAACATCCCCCCTTACTACGAAACTAAACTATGCTGTCTTCCAGCTTACATGACTGTCCACACTGAGAATAAATAGTCTTACTAAAAAAGACTGAGGCAAAGACATTAAGTACCTCAGTATCTTCCTCATCCCTTGCCACTGCTTCCCCCTATATCCAATAAAGGATGGAGATTCTCAGTCTTTTGTTTGTTTGTTTGTAGAGCTATAAAAATATTGTTAACTGCCTTTTACTGCTGTAGCCAAATTAAGATCCATCTAGGCTTCAGCTCTACTAATTTCCTCTCTGCATAACCTCACAATCTTATGTGGGCTAAAAATCACATCTGATTAGAACAAGACATTATCACGTATGAGGAGGGTACACTTCATTTCCACCATAACAGATAAGAAGTAATAATGATTGCAATAAACTTGGGTGATATGACTTTTTAGATAGCTTTTGGATTACTTTAACTGTTTAAAGACTGAGAAAGAGAGAGACAGTGTCATTAAACTCTGGAACTCTTTGCAATAGTTTATTTAAAACAAACAAACAAACAAAAAACAGAAATGGTCATTGTAATTACAGTGAGCAAATAGTTAAGCAGATGGTAAGCTGAAAATATTTCCTGATTAGTCCATTCTACGACTAGTTGGTGTGTCACTACAGCCATTAATATTATTTACAGTACAGAGAAGCCTACATCACTGATTACTAATAGAAACATATTCATACACTGCAACACTGAACGTTCAGCAGGAAATTTAAGTATTATCTTTGTGAAAATATCTCCCATAGTAATATCTATTATTAAATAATAAAAGATTCCCAATTGTTGTGCTTTTATTCTCAAACACTTTGTTCAAGTGAAGTGAAGATAAACATTATGAACAAGAAAGCAGTTAAAGGATAAGGAACTTTCTTAATAAGTGTACAAAATAAGTCAACTTTTTTTCTTTGTAGTGCCCTCATCTCTTTGAAATGTGGGAGAACTATAAAATGCTGCTTTTACTTTATCTTTTCAAAAGGTTTATTCTCTTTCCTGACATCATTAAATAAGTTGCAGCTTTAAGCAAGATGCTAAAGGTAGCAACTTCCCCACCCAAAAAAGTGCCACCAAAAAAAGTATAAATTCTTAGCAACAAGATACAAGTTCTTTCAGAACTTTCATCTCCAGTCAAGCTTCCTTCAAGATAGTGAACTGCTAGAACAAAAAGAAAAAAACAAGTAACAAATAAATAAAACCTAAGAAAAATGAGGGCAAGAGACTAGATGGATCAGATTAAACAAAGCAGAAAAATCAAGTGTTTATAATCTGCCTTGGTTTCAGCTAAAACACTAACGCTTTGAGCTGCTACTGACCATGAAGAACACACCTAAACCAAGCTACACTACAGGGGGTGGGGAGAGCTGCTGACTTTGTGACAGGCAAGGGGTGGGGCGGAACTAAAGCAGATGCCAAATTTAGGCCAGGGGCTATTCAATGCTACAAGGTGCCATGTAGGAGGCTATAAAACTGCTGGGGGCTGGCTAGCTAGCTATGTGTGAAGGGAAATAGCTTCCCTCTCAGGGACCAGCTAGGCGTCAGTTGGTAAGTGTTGCATTTTTAGCAGAGTATTAGTAGATAACAAGCAGTTGTGATGTGAGTGTATACCTAGGAATGTATATGTAATATTTATGTTTATTATTACTATTTTTTTATTTTTCCCTCTTGTGGCTTAGTGAATAACCTTAATCTCAACCCTAAAGTTCTATTTTGTTTTTGTCTCTGCCTTCATAAGAACTAGCCGTCTGCTCCAGGCTTTTGACATAACTGTTAGCATACAACAATCACACTAGTAACATGTAGGCCTGAATATGTGGCCCCACAGATAGACTTTGCAAATGCCTTATTATGCATAAGGACTGGTATTTAGGAAGTGTACTCTAGAAGTCAGTTGCCTTTTGAAGAAGTCACTCTGGAGGAATAAGCATTGGGTACCATTACAGAGTATTTTAATAAAATAAATTAATTTTCAGGGAAGTTTTTGTTACCAGTGAGAACATTATTAGAATCTGTGTGATCCTTACTAATTGGATTCAGCTGCCAGTACAGAAGCACTTCTTGAGAAGCATTAAAAGTTTTATGAAAAAGAAACTATTTAATTTGTTTTTTATCATCTTATTTAGTGAATTATGGTATAAAACATTAACTTAAAATATTTCACATCTCTGAAAGCTATTTCCCTGTTAATGGAAAGTAACCCTGCAAGGCTTCAAAATATCCTGCAGTTTGGCAAAAAAGTGATATAATGAAAAATGAACCTGCAAAAACTGTTCTTCATCTTCTATAGGATTTCCAGCATTGCAATGTAACAATAACAATTAAAAAACACTTGGGAAAGAAAAAAGAGTCCCGCTAAGGTGAGGCCTGTCAGTGCCTTGAGCAAAAAAAATCCTCATATGACAATAGAGAAACATCCTTCTTTTCCTTTACACTTGTAAATTTGCTTTTGCAAAGTGACCTTTATGACATTTTGGGCATTCTTTCTTGTCCACAGATGATTAATGTCAGGAAAAACACTCCAAATCTTCCACAGATCACATAGATCTACAGTGAGAGCAGCAGGTTTATTTTGCTGTACTGATTCTGCTTGTCATGTTTGTGATGCCTCAGAGGTCTGAGGGGGTTTCTGTCTGTGTGTGGAGGCATGGTAAGCAGTGACCAGTCTCATGAGTGACAGGTGAGAGTTAGGCACAGCCATCTGAGTTCAAAAAGCTGGAAGCCACAACCCACCTCTAGAGAGTGCCAGTCAGCCTCCCTAGTCCATGCATCATGTTATACAACATTCTGTGTGTGATGGTGAGAAGGCACAGACCTGATAACAACTAGGCAGAAAGACACATGCTCTGCTTCTGTTCCTCAGTCACCCATACAGAGCTCCATGCAAGTTATGTGACCACCCAGCTCTCAGGCTGTAGGATGTGCCTAGCATTACAACCTGAGATGAAGGACAAGAGCAAGTATAAATGTGAGGTATGCTCTGGTAGATGGTAGCTAAACTTCAAGGCAATTAGGGCAAACTGTATGTTTTGGTATGCATTAAACACATCATAGCCAGACAGTAAAAATAGGTCAATCTCCCACTATATTTAGTGTTGACGTGGCCCTACTTTGAATGTTGTTTAGAGATCTGGTTTCCACAATATAAATTAAAAAAAAATATTTATCTTATATATAATTTTTAAATTTTTTATAAGATAAATAAATGTCAGATATTTGAAAGCATTGAGTAGAAGACTGCAAAGGTAGTAAAAGGCCTGGAAGGCTTGTCCTTAAAAAGAGGTGGAGGATACTTGCATTATCTAGTCTAGAGAAAAGGTGATGGAGAGGCTACCTCAATGTTTGCTACAACTTTCTGAGGAAGAGAAATAGATAGGGAGGTACCAGTAGCTTCTCCTTAGTAACTGATGACAGCATGCACAGGAGCAGCGCAAAGCTGTGCCAGGCGAGGTTTCAGATGAAATTTTAAGAAAAAATTATTTATTTTGAGGATGGTCAAACACTGGAATAGGCTTCCTAGTGATGTGGAAGATACACCATGACCCTCAGTATTCAAGAGGCATTCTGACAATGCCCTCAATAGTATGCTTCTACTTTTGGTTAGCTCTTAAGTGGTCAAGCAGTAGGAATTGATTATCTTTGTAAGTCCCTTCCAACTGAAATATTCTGTTCTATTCTATACTATTTATTAGGTACGGGAACTCTCAGGATTTCTTCCACCTGTATTACTTCTTCTGGGCTTTTCTTTGCTGATCCTATGTCTTTTCTCTTTGCAGTCTGCATCTCCTCTGGAAGAAACAGACCTGTGTTTATTCTTTTTTTATTGGCTCTGGTGTCTCTGACCTTTTAAAAGTTTGTTCACTTTAATTGGCAGCAATGTAATGCCTTCAATATCATGAAAGAAGACTAACTTTTGATTACAAACATTTACACTAATCAGGAAAGTACTAACTAGATTTAACTGATAGAAGGAGCTCCTTCAGTACAGGAAACGACAGAATTATAGATCTACTTCTTATGTGTTGAGGAAAAAAAAAAACAACTATTATTGACTCAGGAGATCACATAAAGAACAGTTAATATAAAAGGCCACTTTCAAAGATTTATGGAGTATTGCTTTATGTATCCAAAGGCAGTTAATGCTTTTCATAATAACTTGCATCTAATTGCAGACAAAGTATGCCAAAGAGTGGGTAGGCATTTCAAAAAGACATAGGGAAGGATCGCTGGCATTCAACCTCCATCTCTACTGTTTAAATAAATCTCTACAATATGTGATTAGATTTATGTCCTAGCATGTCTGAACAGCACTTCTGTTACTTGAGTAAGTACACTGAGATAACCTTCAATTCAGAAAAATCTTGTTTCAAACTTCATGTTTCTACTTTATAGATCTACTGAAGATATGTAAAAAGCACATTACATACAGAAAAAAATATATAATTTTAAATAGAAAAAAAATGTAGAAATATGAATTACAAAAAGAAAGAAAAAGACCAACATTCTTATTTTTTTTCTCAGTGAGTTCACAACTAAAAAAAAAATCTTCATTTTTTGTAAATTGCAAGTTCTGATACACTGATATAGACAATAACACTTTGTCTCAGGTGCAGTGACAGAAGGTATCATTTACAACAGTTGCTAGCATCCTGTCACTTCATTTCAATTATGTCTATAGCAAAGATTCTGGGTGCAACTGTCATTGACCAGAAGTAACTGAATTAAACAATATGAGTATTTGACACTATATGCAAACCTTTTAAGCCAGTTTGCAGATTGCAAGGCCATACTGCTTAACAGGAAAAAAAATAAATAAATAAATAAAAAAATCTAAATAACAATGAATTAATAGCATGAAAACTATGGAGACTATTTAGGAACTTCATGATCCAGCATGCTTATTAGATGAATGTCAATCTACTGTCTAATTCCACAGACAATATAGTATGTAATGTGACAATTTTAAAAAATATTGTGTAACAGCTTTTTTAGTATTTTTTTCGATGTTTTACATGGTCTTGAGAATTCTTTGAGAATTGAGAATTCCAAACTGATGCCTTCACTAAAACAGATGAAACAATGCCAAAATGGTAACTGATTAGTTATCTATTAATGTCTCTTATTAAATAAAAATGTTGGATAAAGTTCAAAAGGACATGCTGAAATGAAAGCCGTTTCATAGAACAGCAATCTAATTAATACAAACCCAACCTAAAACCTAGATTAAATATTTGGGTTTAAGATTCTGTTTTAACACTTCATCAGATTCCAGAATTCTTGGCTGCTAGAAGCAGAGGAAAAGTGGACCCATGGCTCATTTTGAATGTAACTGAAATATAGATTAAAATGTTTGTAACACCTAAATGTAACTAGTTCCTTAAAGAGGAAACCAGATTTAGATTTTAATGATCACCTATGAGAAGTGCTCAGAGAATGCTTGATGATGAGAAGGTGGCACACTGAAGGTAAAGATCTGTGGACACAGGTATGACTTTCTGTTTTATTGTGGCTTGGGTGTACTTCCTGGAGAAGTATTTTCCTGCCATGGGATTTGGACTTCTGAATCTATCCCCCAAAAAAGCAAGGCATTCACATATTTTTTTGTTCTTTCAAATACATAAATAATATTTTATAACCTTATGAAACTTTAGTTTAAAAGATACTTTTCTATTCACATTTTTATTAGTAAACAGTGGAATACTTATATGAGGTACAGTTAAAATGTCTTTCTCCCCCTGATGAACACATACACAGATCAAGGGCATTCTCACTTTGTTCTTTTGAAACTGTTCCATTTTTCATGTAATAATCAAAGATTGTTGGACCAAAGACAGAAGGAAAGCAAGGGATAGAATATGCATGTGTGTGACTTTCTAGCTTACTGATTAGAGCTGTCACTCAGAAGAAGAGAAGATATTTGTATTTTAGTTTATGCTTCACTAGCTCTGTGGGTTTTTCACTATTACTTTTATTTAGTATTTTTATTATAAAATCATATTGTATGCTTTTGAGCAGGCATTTCCATCACCTTGCTTCCAGCAAGCCAAAACAGAGGCTCATGACACTTTGCCTCTTTCTGGGCCAGTGGCCATGGAATATGAATACACAAAATGAAATGTGAAACCCTAATGAGAACCTATGCCTCAGAACAGTTTTTGAATCACAAGACAAGTCACTTATATTCACTTTTATTTAACCTTTCTGTCCCAATTAATCTGATATTTTTCTGGGAAGTGCAATAGTTTCCAAAGTAATGATTTAAACTTCAGATTAGCTTTCTGAACTGAACATATTCAAGCTGAAGAGTAATTTGAAAACAAGGTGTGAATGATAAATTTGAGTTCTAAATACTTAGTTCTTTAAAACAGTGGTGATATTTCCATAGAACCTATGTTGATTATATCTTTTAAACAATATTGGACATACATAAGACATTCAGACAACATAAAAAGATGCAAAATTTGCAGATCCTGAGGGAGTTAGGAATGAGCTAGATAATGCCTATCAATGATGAGCTGAAATACTGATTGACATGCCCAGTAAATACATCAATAACAACACAATGTAAAAACGACTTCTCCAGGGTTCAATGTTATTTGACTGGTTTTTTTGATGATGGCTGCTTTGGGCATCACTGACCAAAGTTTAAATACATGGGAACATCTGCATTCTTTTGTATCCTCATCCCTCAATGTCTTGAAAATAAAAATAAATGCAAATCTTTCAGTTCAGATCTGATAGTCATTAAATGATGAAGAGTAGTGTCCTGTTCTTTTATTATTATATAGAAAAATCAGCGAGAGTTACTCATGAGCAGTGGTAAATCTATCTATTGAAACCTGAAAAATAAATAAAATTTGTCAGCTGTAAGTTGTCTGCTCAGCTGACATGTTTTCTGAAGTTGTGTCAAGAGGAGAAAAAGAAGCACAAGAAAGAACAAAATAGACTGATATGTTTCACTTGATCCAATAGGAAAGACAAAATAGGTCAATAAAAAAAAAATCAATAATAAAATAAAAAGAAAATGAAATTCATCTCAGGGTGGGTTTTTTGTTTTTAATTCCTCCCCCCCCTGCCCCCCCACCAGCATTACCAAACGGAGGAAGTCCTTATGCCTATGTGTGTACTAACATCTCTTTCAAAATATAGCTCATGAACATACCAAAACATACTGGAGAAGGGCCACAAAAATGATCTAAGGGATGGAGCACCTCTTCTACAAGGACAGGCTGAGGAAGCTGGAGCTGTTCATTCTGGGGAGGAGAAGGCTGCGAGGTGACCTGAGTGCAGCCTTTCAGTATCTAAAGGGAAACTACAGGAAAGAAGCAGACAGACTCTTTAGTAGGGTCTGGGGTGATAAAACAATGGGAAATGGATTCAAGCTTAAAGAGGATAGATTTAGGTTAGATACGAGGAAGAAGTCTTTTACGGGAGAGTGGTGAGGCACTAGAACAGGTTGCCCAGAGAGGTGGGGGATGCCCCATCCCTGGAGACTTTCAAGGCTTGGAAGATTTCCTTCCATGACACCCGTAAACATATTTGCTTCTTTAATTACTACTTGAGATTGCCAATTCACTAACAGACCAAGATTAAAATAGAACGCAAGCCCTGTTTTCATGAGGAGCTTGTTGAAGGAAGACAGTTTTATATCGATGCCATACACTTGGCAAGCCATTTTTAAAATGCATCAACACTGTATATTTTCTAGTACTTGATATAAAAGAACAATCTGTAACATTTGGTATGTAAAAACTAGTGTTGTCAGAAGATCAACACAGTTCTCTTTTTCAGCTAGATTATTTTTAAATAAAATGTATGATGCCATGTTTTCTTAATCATCTACCATTTCATTTCTCCCCAAAATAAAGTAACGCTTTTAGTGTCAAACTACATAGGCTGGTTTATTAACAACAGATCTTTCAAAAAACAAACAAACAAAAACAACAACTAGCTATACCAGAAAATACTGCTGAATGGGATTCCTTTCACCTAACTTCTGACTATACATTATAAAGTTTAGGCTGAGCCAGTCACACAATTTTCTTCTAGCAATAAAGAAATAGTTGCATGCAGGATGTGATCTGTCTTAGTCCTAGTGTAGGAGCACAAAACAGGTTAGCTGAATGATATCTATTTCACACTACTTAAGGGCTACTCGGTTGTATGTCTGCATCTATTCCTAGCAACTTGATGGAGTTGCCTAATCATAGGTTTGTACTGCTCTCAGCAAATCAGAAGATGCCCCATAGAGCTTCCAGGTGTCAGTGCCAAAAGTTATGTGTACATTTAGGTGCTACATCAGATCTGGAAACCTTAAAGGGATGACAAATTAATTGACTCCTAAACACTGAATTCTGGTAAAAGAGATTCTGCTTGCTGTTACTCTCTGAGGTATTAGAGTTGATGAAACAAAATAATATTCATCTGTAGACTAGTGCACATAGTTCACCAGTACAACACAGTGTTATAATACAGGAATTTGAGAGAGTCCTAAATGAGCCTAAATGGCACTGATGACATTCTTAGAGTTTCAGCATGACTAACTAGGGAGCTAGTAGTCTACAGTAAACAAACATTTACAAATCTTCATGTAATATATTTTATTTTATTGTATAAGTAACATCAAATGCTAGAAGATCAGTTTTTGCAAATCACTGTATACTGCGGTCTGCAATGAACCTGTGATGTTAGATAAGGAGCTGCTGAATTTTATTTTTTACTGTATATTTACCAATCAGTGGGTACAACAGGAGAAAAAGAATTCTTACCAAGATACATGGAAGGAGAAAAAAATTCTTCACAATAGCTCAACTGATGTTACAGGATACTACTGCGAAAAAATACATAACTAGACTTTCAGTGAAGCTTTGTACCAATTCTCTGACAATTCTCTGAACCCTTCAGGTCATTTTGAGGACCATGTGAACACAATTTTCATCCAAATTATACCTAACTGGGAATTCAGTTCGGATTTGAACAGAAAAATAAAAGAACAAACTTAAAGAAGATGGAAACTTATTCAGAGTGAGATGTTTTTGTTATGATTAAGTCTGGGAAGGTAATTTATTTTCTGTTTTTGAGTGCTGCACATTAAAAATTACAGAAGAGTTGATGCAATATAAACAAAATCAACTGTTTTCATATTTTATTTTGATGACAAAAGCTTCTATGTGCACACAGAGAAGTAGCTTATTTATGTATAGATGTATTTATATAAAAGATTTAGGCGTATTTTGCAGTTTTAAAAAATGCATTTACTTTCAACTTGAATATTTTTAAAAAGAAAATAAAGGAGCAGAAATGAAGATGTAGGAATTGAGTATTAACTCTAAAAATAAATAGGCAGAACACAATATTCTTTTAACAATCATCTTACTAATTTATGTTTTGGAGTCTTTTTTTTTTCAAAGAAAAAACAAAAATAAAATTAAAAATAGAACAAGTGTGTTTGCACACTTTCTTTTTTCTTTTCTGTTTTTATTTTGATACATGTTCATTAATAAGAATTCAGTTTATTTTAACTTCCAGGTGAATGCTTAACCAGAATGTGAAAATTGATCTTGTACTAAAACATCTAAATTTTCATCTTAATGAACATGTTGTTGTGCTACAAAGAGAGAAGTCTTAACAGTGGAGCTTCAGCTTTCCTATCTGCAGTCATGCTAATGGCTGAGAGCTCAGTAATGAAAGTTGCAGATTTAAGTCCAGAACTTGTCTAGGATGATTAAGCTATGCCTGGTACATCACCAGCAGGTACATGCTGGCTAATAGGTTGGTGACAAAATGTGTCACTGATCTGTGAATTCACTTTTTCACTACTAGAATTATTCAGGGAACTTAACCAAATTCAGAAATAGAATGGTTAATACTCAAATCACTTGAGGAAATTTCTATCAAGTCTTGATGTTCAATCTCTTAAGGTCTTAAAAACATCTCTCAAACACTGAACTGTACTGGTTTTATGTAATCAGATTTGAGTATTCCAGGGGCTGCAGGGGTGGCTTCTGGGAGAAGAATCCAGAAGATGTATCAGATTAGAGCCAATTCCACACAGTTCCAAAATGGACCTGCTTCTGGGCAGAGCTGAGTCATGACTAATGCTGACTGTGCCTCTAGAATAAAATATTTAAGAAAGGGGAAAAAATGCTGTATGGGAGCAGCTGAAACACAGGAGTGAGAAAATGTGGGAGAAACAGTCCTGCAGGCACCAAGGTCAGTGCAGATGGCAGGAGGTACTCCAGGCACCGAGCAGAAGTTCCCTGAAGCCCAGAAGAGGCCCATGATAGATCAGGCTGTTTCCCTGCAGCCCATGGGCACCACGCAGAGTAGATCCCAATGTGCAGCCATGGAGGAGCCCATGGATCTGTTTGGAAGGAGTATATCCCATGGGAGGGACCTGCTGCTGGAGCAAGGGAAGTGCGTCAGGGTGAAAGAGTGACAGAGAAAAAGTGTTATGGGGCAAAGTGGCGAGGCCAGACTCTTTTCAGCAGTGTGCAGAGACAGGACAAGGGGAAATGGCCAGAAGCTGGAGCATAGGAAGTTCCGCACCAATGTGCGCAAGAACTTCTTTACGGTGAGGGTGACGGAGCACTGGAACAGGCTGCCCAGGGAGGTGGTGGAGTCTCCTTCTCTGGAGATATTCAAGACCCGCCTGGACGCCTACCTGTGCGACCTGGTGTAGGGACCCTGCTTTGGCAGGGGGGTTGGACTCGATGATCTCTGGAGGTCCCTTCCAACCCCTACAATTCTGTGATTCTGTGACTGCAACTGCTATTTCCCATTCTCCTGCACTTCTTGGAATGGGAAAGAGACTGAAGAAGTGCAGGGTTATTCTGTTCAGTAGAAAGAATCTTCTAGTTTGTTTTTCATTCTTCCCCAAACCAAGTCTATTTAGTCCAATGGTAATAGGTGAGAAACCTCCATATCCTTATCTCAGCCCATTAGCTGTTACTTCATGTTTTCCTCTCTATTCTGTTGAGGAGGGGAAGTAAGAGAGCAGCATGATGAACACTGAGCAGCAAGGTCAAATCTTTTTTTTTTTTTTTTTTTTTTTCTATTAGCAACCATTTATGAACATGTTGTCATTTTTCTTTTCCTTTTGTGTTTTAGCATCCTCAATGTTCTCTAAAGAATTAATCCCTTTCCACTAACATTATTTTTTAATTCTTTCATGTTGCTGGTATCTCCTTACTTGTTCTTAAGTTATAATTCATTAAAAGTCTGTTGTAAATTTGCCTGATTTGGAACAAACATGTCACAAAAATTCTTATTTTTCCTGTAATGCATAAATTCTCAAAATGTAGATAAGTAGGTGATTCTCAGGATCTAACTACTTCTTTTTTTTCCCTTTAAAAAAAAATATATATATATTTTTTTAATTATTATTTTAGACTAAAAAAAAAAGAAGCACAGGAGAATTGTAGTTATCCATTACTTATTATATATGAACGTGGCTAGGTATTGTCCCAGTCATAAACTGGCTTCCTTATCTTACAAAAAGATCTCATATTTGACTCTCATTATATAGTACAAAATTATTTACACTCTTAATTGGTTGTTTAAAATTAATCATTCATGACACAAAGTCACCCTGTAATTAACAAATACTTTTCCCTATTGTCTTTACATATGTATATACGTGCATGTTTCTATGTATTTCTGTGCATATATTTACACATATATCAAGATTATTATTCTTATGTTGTCTCCCCAACATTCTTCTTGACCTTCTGTGAAGATTTGTTTATGAACTTATATATATATGTGTGTGTGTGTGTGTGAAAATCCATTTATATTTTGTGTGCTAGTCAGTTTTTGTCATGGTTTTGTGATTTTTGGTTTTCGATATTCCACATCATAACATCATGTGGGGCAGTGGGAGTTTAACTGTTGGTGCTCAAGCTTTGGGTACCTGCCTGGAAGAGAAGAAGAACTACATTCCCCAGGGGACTTTGCGGTCACAGAGAGTCTTGAGATACAACTCCTGGCAAGGTCACCTGATGCGCTCTTTTTAGCCTGCTCTTCGTCAGCTCTCTTCCCTTTTCTCCCTGCTGCTCAACTGGACTGCGCATCTCACCTCAGCTCTCCGCGTTGTGGTGAGGCCTACCCACCTTTCGGACATTCTCTCTCTCATTATATTTGATTTATTAGCTTCAGATTTAATTATATTGTATTATAGTGTGTTATCTTGCATTCCGATACTATATTTAGTAAATTAGTTTGTTTCTCCTAAGATCGTTGCCGCTGTTTTTAATTATTTTGGGGTCCCCTGTTCCCTTTTTCCGGAGGCGCGGATCTGCGGATCCCTCCGCCCCGCTAGTCACGGAACTGGGCCGAACCAGCCCGTAAACCGTTGACATTTTTCAAAAAAAAATCTCTATGCTGGTATCATTTCAATGGGATTGCCATCAATATTCATGAAAGTCCTCAAAACAAGAATTTTATTCATATCCAACGACAGTACAAAACGTAAGAGTGATGCAAACTGCTAATAGATATAAAGCTCTGCCTAAAAGCATTATTGAGGGCAACAATTACTTTTTCTAGGACTTAGTGCTTATCTTCTTTCCAATGAAGTTTTAGTACACTTTTCTGCAACAAGGAATCCTGCCTAGAAGTTACTAAAATTGACTACTGTCATGATTATATGATTTTTTTCTTAGAGGTTTTCCACATGATAATATCATGTAGTGCACTGAGAGTTAAAGAGTTAATGCTCCAGTTCCAGTATTTGTCCCAGAAGAGAACTCCATCTCCCAGAGGACTGTTAGCTGTTCTGTTACTATTTCCACTCAGAAAAAAACTGTAGATCATGAGACCCCACTTTCGATCTTCCTGCTCGTCTCTGTTGCCAGTGCCGTAATGCCTCAACTTACTGGAGCTGTAGAGCCTAAGAATGATTCTGATTCACAGTGTACCTATGCAAAAAGAGAGAGAGGAGGAAGGAAAATCGTAAAAAGAATTCTGAAAGCTCACATTCTTCTCTGCACGTGGACTTTTTATCTGACCTTCACTTCTGAAAATCATTGCAAAGACAGACTATGCCAAAAAACTGAGCATGAAAAGGGGATTTCTTTGAGGATACCACCCCAGTTCAGATTTGGATTTTAGAAAGAACACTTAAAAGACCAAGAAAACTTTCCATAATTACAAATACATGTGTTCATGTAATTGTACAGTTAATGTATAATGCAACTAAATGATGCAAAGTATGAACCAACAGCAAGTTGCATGGTATGTTTAAAAATATACTAGAACTATAGGTACATGTAATTAAACAAATGGTATCTTTATTATCAGTGAAACTTAATAGTATCCCATTAATGAAAAATGATGTTGAAAGTGAGGAAGGCACTTACTCTTTAAATTATGAACACTGTGTAACAGCTGTTCCCCCTCCTGCCTATATGCTCCTTTCAAGTATTGGAAGGCCACAATGAGGTCTCCCTGGAGCCTTCTCTTTCCCAGGCTAAACAAGCCCAGTATCCTCAACCTTTCCTCATAGAAGAGGTGCTCCAGCCCTCTGATCATCTTAGTGGCCCTCCTCTGGGCCCGCTTCAAGAGCTCCATGTCCTTCCTGCACAGGGGACCCCAGGCCTGGACGCAGTACTCCAGATGGGGCCTCACAAGAAACAAGTAGAGGGGGACAATCATCTTCCTGTCCCTGCTGGCTACTGCTTTTTTAATGCAGCCCAGAACACAGTTGGCCTTCCAGGCTGCAAGCACACACTGCTGGCTCATGTCCAGCTTCTCGTCCACCAGGAACCCCAAGTCCTTCTCTGCAGAGCTGCTCTCAAGGTGATCTTCCCTCAGTTTGTAAAAATGCCTGGGATTGCCCCGACCCAAATGCAGTACCCTGCACTTGGTCTTACTGAACCTCATTACGTTTTCATGGGCCTACTTTTCCAGCCTGTCCAGGTCCCTCTGGATGGCCACCCTTCCTTCCAATGTATCCACTGCGCTGCTCGGCTTGGTGTTATTTCATTTGGTTGAGCTGTAACTGAATACAATTCTTGAAAAAATTGTTCTTCCATTCAAATTAAATTTTTTGCTTTAAAATGTATTTTATTGTGATAATAAGATCAGGAAAAGCAGTCTACAGGTGAAACATTATTTAAACAATTTAGTTATATTTTTAAGTCATTATGAAGTTCAATCCTCAGAGTTTCTTCAAATTTGAAATATTTATATACTGAAGTCAGATATAATATATGCCATACCATCGTAAAACTCCACAGGAAAATCAAAGGGGCATACAAATTATTTATTGAAGCACACTGATTCCATCTTGTTTCAAAAGATTTAAAATACACCACTGGCATGATAATTAGGAATCAAAGTGAAATCTTTAAATGTTTAAAGAACTTTGCCTCTGTTTGGAATTGCATATATGCACAAAACTAACTCATGGAAATAAATTATCCTTAATTATCTCTAATTTATTAACATTAATAATTTAATCATAATCATGATTATTATAATTAATTACAATATATCCATAGACACAATCAGCCATGCAGTTTGAAATAATTATTACCATCATGTATTACATCTTCTATGTTGCTATTCTAATTATACATAGATCTCAACAATACTTTGCAATAATCTGTTCAAAATATCACATATAGTGACCACATATAGTAGTAAGTAGACACCTCATAAAATCTTTAAGTTTGTACCTAAACAGATTTTTATTTTACTAGATCTTTTCTTTTACAGAATCATAGGGGTTGGAAGGGAGCTCTGGAAATCACTTAGTCTAACCGCCCTACTAAACCAGGTTCCCTAGACTAGCTTGAAGAGGAAAGCATCCAGGCAGATTTTGAAAATCACCACAGAAGGAGACTCCACAACTTCTCTGGGCAACCTGTTCCAGTGCTCTGTCACCCTTAAAGAAGGCTTTTCTCATCTTCATATGGAATTTCCTATGTTCCAGTTTGTGCCCACTGCCCCTTGTCCTGTCTCTGGGCACCACCAAAAAGAACCTGACCCCATCCACTTGACACTTGTCCATTAGTTATCAGTAAGCACTGATGAGATTCTCTCTGTCATCTCTTTTCCAGGCTGAACAGTCCCACGTCTCTCAATCTTTCTCCATAAGGGAGATCGTAGAATCATAGAATCATAGAGTTGCCTGGGTTGGGAGGGACCTCAAGGATCATCAAGTTCCAGTACCTCTGCCATAGGCAGGATCGCCAGCCTCCATAACTAATACTAGAGCTATTTGCCCAGGGCCCCATCCAACCTGGCCTTGAACACTTCCAGGGATGGGGCATCCACAAACTCTCTGGGCAGCCTTTTCCAGTTCCTCACCACTCTCCTGGTACGGAACTTTCCCCTGACATCCAGCCTAAATCTTCCCTCCCTCAACTTAAAACCATTTCCCCTGGTCCTGCTATTATCTACACTTTCAAAGAATTGACTATCCTCCTGTTTGTAGGCTCCCTTTAGATAATGAAAGGCTGCAATGAGGTCACCCTGCAGTTCTTGTTTTCTCCATGCTGAACAAGCCCAGCTCCCTCAGCTTGTCTTCGTAGGGAAGGTGCTCCAGCTCCCTGATCATCTTTGTGGCCCTCCTCTAGACCCTCTCCAACAGCTCTCTGTCTTTCTTGTACTGGGGCCGCAGCCCTGTTCACAGTATATTAGATGGGCCTCACAAGGGAGGAGTAGAGAGGGGAAATGCTCCAGGTTGCCCACCATCTTTGTAGCCCTTCGCTGAACTCTATAGAAGTTCCCTGTGTTTCTTCAACTGAGGAGCCAAGAACTGGACATGGCATTCTAAATGTGGCCTCACCAGGGCAGTACAGAGGGGGATCATTTCCATAAGTCATCCTTACTTACTGATTAACCCTGAAAAAGGAAATAAGCTGGGAAAACTGAGGTAATTCCACTGCAAAGAATGTACATACATACACACATATCTATATCCATATATACAAGATTAGTTGTAAAAACATAAATTAAGATCAAATCAGTTGAGATGAAAGTAGTGATTATTTTGCTTGTTTGTTTTTGTCAGGTTTTGTGTTTGTTTTTATTGCCAAAAAGGGGAAGTAATGACAAAATGTTATGAAGCAGAAGGACAATAGTCGTTTCCCTGTTTTTCAAGAGAAACTATTACACAACTGATTTACAGAAAACTCTTAAACAGTGTTACTTTAAAGAATCAGAGAAAAGAAGAAATAACTGTACTAGAGGGTTGGTCACATCACATTTATTTCAGAATATAATAGTGTACCTTATTGACTAATTCTGTTGAAACTCAAATTCTGTTGAACAGCAGCTTGCAGAGAGGTTAGTTTCTTGGTGTTATGGATGGTTACAGATCATAATTCTCAAGTCTGTGTAAACTTTGGTTATCTGAAAATGAAAACACTCTGGAAGTGGTCATTGCTCATAGGTGTGATGAAAACAAGCTGAAAAATTTTGCACTGACTTACATCCTAATAACTTCAAATGGAGCAGCTGCATTATAGAGAAAAATCAGTGCAGTGTTAGCTGAAACCATTAAAGAATCTTAGATGAATGATTCTGTGTGAGAAGAGTCCAGCACTGCCCCACGTCATGCTATGATATAGTTGCCATCACGGAAACATGGTGGAATGACTTGTACAGCTGAAGGGTGTGATGGATGGCTACTGACTTTTCAAAGGATAGGCAAGGCAGGAAAGGCGATGGTGTAGCCCTCTATGTTAAGAAAGAATGTGAATGTATGGAAATTAATGATGGTGATGGTAGGGTTGAGAGCTTATGTGTCAGAATGAAAGTGAAGGCCAATAAGTCTGTCATTATCGTGGGAGTCTGCTACAGGCCATCCAACTAGGATGAAGGGGTGGACAAGACACTTTATAGACAGTTGGGTGAGGCTCAAGGTCTCTCCTCCATGTTCTTGTGGGGGACTTCAACTTTCTAGACATCTGCTGGATTTATAATACAGCAGATAGGGAACAATCCCAGAGGTTCCTAGAGTGTGTGGGAGATAACTTCCTGACACAGCTGGTGAAGGAGCCAACAAGGGGAAGCAAAATTCTGGACCTGCTGTTTGTTAACAGAGTGGGGGATGTAAGGGTTGGAGGCTGTCTGGGTCATAGTGATCATGAGTGCTAGATTTCTCAGTCCTTGTTGAACCATAGAGGGAAGTCAACAGAACTGCCACCTTGGACTTCCAGAGGGCAGACTTTAACCTCTTTAGGACCATAGTTGAGAGGGTCCCCTGGGAGGTTGTTTTGGAGAGCATGGGAGACCAGGAAGACTGGGAATACTTTAAGGAAGTAATTTTAAAGGTGCAGGAGCTGACCATCCCCAAGTCACAGAAGATAAGCCAGCGGGCAAGGAGGCCGGACTGCCTGAACAGTGACCTCTGGCTAGAACTCAAGAACAAAAGGAAAGCTTATGGTCTCTGGAAGAGTGGGCAAGCTACTTAAGATGATTACAGGTACGTAGTGAAGCTGTGCAGGAAGAAAATTAGAAAAGCCAAAGCCCAGCTAGAACTGAACTTGGCTACTAAGATAAAGGACAACAATAAATATTTCTATAAATACATCAACAGCAAGAGAAAGACTAGGGAGATTTTCCATCCCTTGTTGGATGCTGAGGGCAATGTAGTGATCAAGGATCAGGATAAGGCTGAGGTGCTTAATGCCTTCTTTACCTCAGTCTTTAATAGCAAGACTTGTTACGCCCTGGGAACACAGCCCACTGCACTGGTAGATAGGGATGGGGAACAGAATAAGCCCTGCATAATCCACAGTGAGATGGTTTTGGACCTGGTCCGAAAGATGGATGCTCACAAGTCCATGGGGCTGGATGGATTGTACCCTAGAGTGCTGAGGGAGTTGGTGGACGTGGTTGCCAAGCCACTCTCCATCATTCTTCGGCAATCCTGGCTAACTGGAGATGTCCTGGCAGATCAGAAACTGGAAAATGTGACTCCCATCTTCAAAAAGGGCCAGAAAGATGATCCTGGTAGCTACAGACCTATCAGTCTCACCTCGGTGCCAGGGATGATTATGGAATGGATAATCTCGGGAGCCATCATGAGCCAATTAAAGGTCAACCAGGCGATCAGACCCACTCAGGATGGTTTACAAATGGTAGATCCTGTTCGACAAACCTGATTTCTTTCTATGACAAGGTGACTCTCTTAGTGGATGAAGGTAAGGCTGTTGATGTAGTCTACCTGGGTTTGGGTAAAGTCTTTGACACTGTCCCCCACAACATTCTTGTGGAGAAGCTGGCTGTGGTTTGGATGGGTGCACGCTTCACTGAGTGAAACGCTGGTTGATGGCCAGGCTCGAACAGTTGTGGTCAATGGAGTTAAATCCAGTTGGCGGCTGGTCATGAGCTATGTCCTCCAGGACTCAGTACTGGGGTTGCTTTTATTTAACATCTTTATTAATGATTTTGATGACAGGATTGAGTGCACTCTCAGTAAGTTTGCAGATGATACCAAGTTGGGAGGAAATGTTGATCTGCCTGAGGGGAGAAAAAAACTACAGAAGAACCTGGATAGACTGAATCGATGGGTCAAGGTTAACAATATGAGTTTCAAAAGGGCCAAGTGTCGGGTCCTACATTTTGGTCACAACAATCCCAGGCAACCCTACAGCTGCCTGATGGAAAGGGACCTTGGTGTACTCATGGACAGTCGGCTGAATATGAGCCAGCAGCATGCACAGGTTGCCAACAAAGCCAATGGCATCCTAGCTTGTATCAGGAATGGTGTGGTGAGCAGGACTAGAGAAGTAATCCTGCCCCTGTACTCGGCACTGGTGGCCTCACCACGAGTACTGTGTTCAGTTTGGGGCACCTCAGTACAGAAAGGACATTGTGGTGCTGGAGCAGGCCCAAAGAAGGGCAACAAGGCTTGTGAAGGGGTTGGAGAATATGCCCTACAAGGAGAGACTGAAGGAATTCTGGGGAAAAGGAGGCTGAGGGGAGACCTTCTTGCTCTCTTCCATATCAGAAAGGTGCTTACAGCAAGAGCAGGGTTGGTCTCTTCTCACTGGTGACAGGACGAGGGGAAATGGCCTTAAGTTGCTCCAGGATAAGTTTAGGTTGGATATCAGGAGACACTTCTTTACAGAAAGGGTTGTTAAGCATTGGAATAGGCTCCTCAGGGAGGTGGTTGAGTCACCATCCCTGAATGTCTTTAAAAACTGTTTGGACATGATTTAGTGGAGGGTTGTTAGAGTTAGGGTAGTATGGTTAGGTTGTGGTTGGACTCTATGGTCTTTTCCAACCTGGGCAATTCTATGATTCTGTGTCAGATCAGAGCCAGCTCAAGCTGCTCCAACTAGGCAGTAATGCTGTGCAGAACTGAGCCATGAGTGACACTGCATTTGCTCTGGGAAAAGTGAGTGAAAAAATGTGAGAGAAGCATCCACCAAGTTCAGTGCAGAAGGAGGGCAGGAGGTGCTCCAGGTGCAGAGCAGAAGCTCCCTGCAGCCCAGGAGAGGCGCATGGAGCAGCAGGCTGTCCCCATGCAGCCCATGGGCATCATGTGGAGTATATCTCCACGTGCAGCCGTGAAGGAGCCCACACTGCATCAGTGGATGTGGCCTGAAGGAGGTACAGCCCCCGCAGGAGTAGGTCCCAGGCCAGAGTTTCAGCCTGTGGGGAGGAGACTGCGGTGGGGCTGTTGGGCCAGGGGAGCTGCCACTTGTGGGGTGTCTCTGCTGGGGCAGTCTGCTTGTGAAGTATGAGCTCCATGGTACGGACCTGTGTTGGAGTAGCTACTGAAGAACTGTAGCCTGCAGAAAGCCCTCAGTGGATCAGCTCAGGGAAGGAGAGCATCCTGTGGGAGGGACCTCATGCTGGAGTAGGGGAAGAGAGGAAAATGGAAGAGCAGCAGAGCTGAAGCATTCTGTACTGACCACAGTCCGCACTCTCCACTCCCCTGCATCACTCAGTGGGAGGAGAAAGAAGAGGATAGATTGTACGAAAGGTATTTTTAGTTTTTTTCTAGTTTCTCACTGCTCTAGTCTGTTGCTAACAGGCAATAAATTACATTAATCTCCCTACCTTGAGTCATGTCAATGATGATAATTGATGAGTGATCTCCCTGTAATTAATTCAATACTGGAGACTTTTTAATCATATTCTCTCGCCCTGTCCTCTTGAGGAGGAGGAATGAGGGAGTTACATGGTGGGCACCTGGAATTCAGACAAGCTAACCTATCACATTTTACTTAACAATGTTAAGTACTAGGAATTCAAAGGTACAGCCTCTTTGATCATTGATGACATAAAGTCTAATTTTGTTCATCTATTTAAAGCAGTATGCTATTACAAATGCCATGTCAATCCTATCCATGTAAAATATCTTTAAGTAAAACATAACATACATTACAAATATTTTTTTCTAAAAGAGAAATTAGAACTGTAATGAATTTTGATCAAATATTTAGAAGTGTTCTCAAATTTATGGTTTGATCTGATCAGAGTTCATACATCACTTCTCTGTTGCGGCCAGTTTGGTCTTTCTGATATTCAGGTTTGATTTATTTAACCAGAATTATGCTTAGCTAAACTGTGATCTTAGAACATATATGACTTTGTGCCACCTTAGTATCAATAAGGTACTTATCAACAACATGAAAATATGTTACTTTTCCTCAAGGGGAAAATATATGGTGAGGCATGCTGCTCTGAAGCCAGTCAGTTTGGCAGCTGAGCAGTAGATCGTGGTGTGTTTTCTTAGCCAGGGAAACCCCCTGGGTAGAGAGGCCTGCCAGGAGCTGGCAGCTGTTTTGAAAAAGATTGATGAGACTTGAGTGGCCAATGCTAGTCATACAAAAAGCAACCCTAGCAACTGCTAGTGATCAGGAGTGCTGCAGTCCAGGTGTTAAGACAGGGAGGATATAGCAGTTCGCGTGGAAGGGCATGTGGGAAGGGTTATGTACCTTTCTTGTTGACCCTGTAAGCTCCAGTAATAGTTGCCTGGACATCTGATTGACCGAGTCCCCTGGGGAGTGGTTCTGAGAGGCAAAGGAGACCGTCTTCAGGAATTAAATCTCAAAGGCACAGGAGCAGGCCTGTACTAAAAGTTGAGCCTGTGAAAGAGATCAGCCAGGAAGAACAAAGCTTCTTCTGGAAGAAAAAAAGGAGATTATGAACTGTGTTACAAGAGGTAGGCATCTCAGGAGAACTCATTCTGTTCTCTGCCTTTTCTTAATCCCCACACTCTTCTCCTGCTCCAGTGTGCACCACTCCCATGGGATGCAGACTGATACAACATGGGCTTCCCATAGGCTGCAATTCTTCTGCATGCTTCAGTATAGGATGCAGCCTTCAAGAATGGATTGCTTCTATGTGAGGTCATGATATGCAGCTCAAGAGCCTGTTCATACATGGGCTCAGCATGGTCTGCAGCAACCTCCTTCAGACAACATCCACCTGCTCTGTCATGGACTCCTCCATGGGCCGTAGCACTGTGGTATGCCATGAGCATCAGGGGGACACACTATGGGCCTCTCCATGGATTACAGGGGAATTTCTGCTCTGGCATTTGGAGTGTCTCCTCCCTTTATTCACTGACCTTGGTGTCTGCAAAGTGATTTCACTACATTTTCTCAGCCCTTTTACAGCTTCTTCTGTGGAGTGCTTTGTCTCTTTCTAAAATATTTTATTACACAGGTGCAACAGCTTTGGACAGTGGTGGGTCTTTTTGAAGCTGGATGGAGGTGGTTCTTATCTAACATATGGCAGGTCATAATCTTGTCTCTTGGAGACCACACCTGAAACCCTCATACAAAATCTTTCTACTTATATTCAATACACACAACTATAACCTTATGATGGAAAATCGCTTCACTGTATGTAAATAAATTGATCTACCATCACTACCTATAGAACAACTTAGGAAAGTATTGTGGATTGAACTCTTAGGTTTCATCTTCAGATTATACAGATTTTTTGGCAGGCTGTCTTCCAACCAGTTGTCACATAGACACTAGTGTACTATGCCAGCTTCTGGGCTGTGATAACTTCTGTGCTTGGCCACAGATGGCTGATGAATGATTCCTGGCATAAACAGCAGATGATTGTATATTGAAAAAAAGATAATGATAATTACCTAAGCTTTTGGGAACTTTTCTTTCTTTCTTTTCCACTCACAAAAGGGTTGAAGGCTGTTCCTGTTCACTGTAATTGTGATGTTCCTGGTCAAGATGTTCTCATATTCTACAGTAGTTTTTCCTTCCCCCCCCCACCTCCCCCATAAAGACTAATTTACAATATTCTCTCATAGTTTCACTATCCTAAAATCCACACTTTCTCCCTTAATGAAGTCTGGAATGATGTTATTTACTGAGAGATCTCCAGATACCGGTTAAAATTTAGAAGATTACTGTGCTATCAGTCATACATATGGCATCATAACATTTTCTTGAAGATAGAAGAGAACCACTGAATGAACTACAGTGAATGTTAAGCAACAAGTTCTGTTTTGATGTTAGCAGAGTGTTCCTGATTGAGATTTACTAATCTAATGTCCTGAAAAGTAATTATGGGATAATTTTACCATTAAAAAAACAAAAAGCAAAATTACTGCCTTCTGTAACTGACCAGTCACTATTTCAGTTATGATAGACATATATACACATATGTATAGGCATATACATACTTCTGTGTATATTCCTATTCAAATTCTATTTCTGTTTGATACAAATATTCAAAATCTTTAAGATATTACAAGCTGAAAATAAAGATTACTTATAGCAAGAATATAGATTTCAAATTCTGAAATAATCTACCTCCTAGGTGAAAACTTACCTTATTGAGAATGTAAAGGTAGGATTTGTCTAGCATCATTATGTAAAAGTAATACTTCAGATTGGTCTTTTCTTGGTCATTGGTCTTTTCTTTCTATGGTAAAATAAGGAAAAGTTAAAAAAAAAAAAAAAGTAATTCATACATCTGCTTCATTGGGAGATTAATTACTTTGGGGAGAGACAAATTTTATGAGGTTCAGCAAGGACAAGTGTAGAGCCCAACACCTCGGGATGAATAACTACATATCAGGACAGGTTAGAGGCTAGAAAGGAACAGTGCACAGAAGGGCCAGGGTGTCCTGATGGACAATAGGCTGACCATGAGGCTGCAGTGTTCTCCTGTGGCCATAAATATTAATGGTATCCTGAGGCTCATTAAAAAGAGCATGGCCTGCAGATGGAGGGAGGTGATCCTCCCCCTCTACTCTGCCCTGATGAGGCCACATCTAGAATGCTGTGTCCAGTTCTGGACTTCCCAGTTCAACAAACTTAGGGAACTTCTTGCAGAGGACTTCAAAGATGACTAGGGGCCTGCAGCGTCTCCCCTATGAGGAAAGGCTAAGAGACTTGGGGCTGTTCAGCTTGGAGAAAAGATGACTGAGAGAGAATCTCATCAGTGCTTACTGATAACTAATGGACAGGAGTCAAGTGGATGGGACCATGTTCCTTTTGGTGGTGCCCAGAGACAAGACAAGGGGCAGTGGGCAAAAACAGGAATATAAGAAATTCCATATGAAGATGGAAAAGCCTTCTTTAAGGGTGACAGAGCACTGGAACAAGTTACTCAGAGAGGTAAGTTGGCTGAATTTGATTAGCAACTTATTATCTCTTTTAAAGATGCTGTGATCCAAATACTCTACACCTGTTTCAATTCTTTGCTTTTAGAGATTCACAAGTAATATAGTTATATTTTGACATAGAAATCTATATCCCTTTGTCTTGCTCCAATTTATAGGAGGGAGAGGAATTTCTCTGATATATGTATACCCGGTGTGAGATTAAGAAACAACGGTTCAAATGTTGGTCCAATCAGTTTATCACAAATCTTAATTAGGAAGATGGGGAAGGGGAGGACGGTGACCATTATGAATTAGGATGATGGGGAAGGGAAGGAGGGCAATAGAAAAGATGGAAAAGAAGCAAGAATTGCATAAAGCGGGGATAGTCACCACTAGGATCCAGCAGCGGTCCTGTTGCACGCTGTCCTGATGGGCTGAGGCAAAAGTGCAGGGGGGAGCAGCAGCAGCATGGCCGGCCTTGGACAGTGAGCAGGTAGCAGGAAGAAGCCGTAGGGTAAGTCTGGGAGAAAGCAGCAGGACTCAGGTAGCAGGCCCAGGAGAGTCCATCAGCATGCAGGCATTCCGTAGTGGGGAATCTGATGGCAGACACCTTCTTGTTCTTCTTCAGCATGCAGATCTCATGTCGTGAGTAATCTGTTTGTCAGAAACCTTTCAAGGGAGAGCAACAGCAGCATGGCTGGTCTTAGGCAGCAAGACAGTGCAGCAACAGAGTAGGTTCAGGAGAGAGAGGGGCAGGACGTGAGGCTTCTCATATCTGCAAAACCTCTTTGTCTTCATGAGGAATCTGTTGCTAGAAACCTAATCTCATGGTTGTACGTCCCCTTTTTATCCTTCTGCCAACATGGCATTCCTGGGTGCTTGGTTAAGAGTAATGTGCAGTACCCCCTGAGAGGGCTATCTCCCTTGAGATAAGGCCACACAAAAGACTGCTTCATGGTCATCAATCTGCGGCTTTTCTGTCTTGTTGCCCCTGGCCTTGTCCATCAGTGCTCTCCTGGCAAAGGATTTCTCAACCCTTGTCCAGGATTTGCTCGGACTTGTTCCTCAGCAAGCTTTGAGGCAATGGCATAAAAGAATAATCTTTTACACCCTTTTAGTGCTTAAGTAGAACATCTTGGAAATCAAGATTCTGTTGGAACAGTGGAACTGGTTTATTGTCTCCTCAAACTCTCAAACATTATCAGGTAGTTTAATGAGAATATCAAATTCTCTAGAACTAGAATTCATACATCACATTTTCTGTGGTTTCCTTAAATGATTATTTAAACAGATCTTGAATCATTATTAACTCTCTAAACAGCAAATATTTTTGAAATAATAAAAATAGTTGTTGTGGAATTGCTAGGTCATGGCTTGAAACAGTGATTGAGCACCTGATAGGAAAGCTGGGCTAATCCAGGGGAGTTCAGGAGCATGCAATGCACCTGACTGGCTGGAAGGGGTAGAGACAGGATCCACCCCTTCCAAAACCTGGTTGGTAGTGGAGGTGTGGGTGATTTTCTGGAGATTTCTGTATATCTGAGGCTTTCTGAAGGTAAGGAGCTATTTTTCCTTATTTCCATGTCTACTGCTGTTATGTTCGAGTGAATCCGCACTTAGTGCCACCTGGAATTTTGCTGCTCTGCTGTCTTTGTTGTGTTTGCCATCACATTATGTTAATGTAGCCTGCTCTGGTATCTACTGTTACCTAGGCTGTGTATTGCACATTTTAATATATGTATGGAAGACACCTGTACCTTTTGGTATCTATTTTTTGGAAAAAAAGACATTTCAGTGAGTTGTTGTGATGGACTGTGAAAAAATGTTTGCTGTTGTTTTTTTAAGGATATTCTTGAGTACTCCAGGACAAAGTTATGCAGTAAATATATTTGTCTGCATTCACGTTTCTACAGTGACTTCTAAAACCTTCATTCTATTTTGAGCATTATGTTCTTTGAGGATGTTTGAAATCTTCAAGCACCTAATTGAAAGCCAGCAAAATCTTCAGATAAGAGTCAGTTCACATATTTTTTTTGTTATTTATATATTCCTTTGTGGATCTCTCATCATCACTATGATCAGGTTTCATGTTTGACATATGTTATAACATGCTTATGTACAACACAAATAGTAAAAACATGTTGTACATTAACCTTAATGGCTCTGGGTCTAGTATGCTAACTGATGACATTAGGCAGATGAAGAGACAAGTTAACATCATTGAAAAGACAACAGGATAACAGTTTAATTTAATAGTATTTTAATTGATGCTTAATTATATAATGGAGATGTACATAGTGCACAGTGGAAGTGTAATAGTCCCTCTCAACAAAAGCTGTTCAAATGTGCAATCACTGAGTATTTGTTGAACTGGATATTCAGCTTCCTGCTGATGCCATTGGTAGGAAAGCATTATTGTGGAGAAGAATCACAGGTATAATGGCACTAAGGAAACGTGCTTTTTTTTGGCTGAAAAGTCCAAAACTAAAATCAAATTTGTTCTACGTAATCACAGACTTGCATGTGCAAGCATTCAATCTAGGAAATTATTTTCCATGAATGTCTGGTAACCAATTTATACCATACATCACTTTTAAGGGAGATATAAAATGAATAGGCCATCATGTACACCAACTTTTAGTGAATTATGCACAGGATCGTAGAATTATTTGAGTTGGTACGGACCCTTAAAGCTCATCTAGTCCAACTCTCCTGCAGAGAACAGGGATGTATACAGCTCAGTCAGGTTGCTTAGAGCCCTGTCCAGCCTGACCTTGAAAATCACCAGAATGCTGTATCCACCACACCTCTGGGCAACCTGTTCATATAAAACAACAACAAACAGTTCCTTATACACTGTCTAAATCTTGCCTCTTTTAGTTTGAAACTATTTCCTCTTGTGCTATTATGACAGACCCTGCTAAAGAATCTGTCCTCTTCTTCCTTAGAGTCCCCCTTTAGATCCTGGAAGGCAGCTATCAGGTCACCTCGGAGCCTTCTGTTCTCCAGGCTGAACAGCTCCAGCTCTCTCAGCCTGTCTTCATACAGAAGGCATTCCATCCCTTGGATTATTTTTGTGGACCTTCTTTGAATGTGTTTCAGCAGGTCCCTTTCTCTCCTGTACTGAGGAATCCACATCTGAATGCCGCATAAATACAGAATCAAAAGAATCTGGGCAGCTGTGTAGGTAAGACTCTTTTAATTGTAGAATTCTTTAGATTTTTAATAGTGGAAGGGAAATATACTTTTCTAAGAAGCACATTTGTTGCTGTATAAGCTATAAAAAAATTTCCACTGACAACAGTCTGATCTTTACTCTATGCAGAAGTGATGAATAAATGAGTAGAGGAGCCTATTAGTCTAATATAGTCTAAGCTATCAAAAATGTATCTGTAACATCAGCAATGCTCATTTGACTCAAGTAAATACTAAAATCTGACAAAATGATGTCACCTCTCAGGCAACATCAATGGTCTTCAAAATTCATGGTTTCTGAGTCGAAAGAGACCAATTCTTCTGTTATTGACAGTACATTTCCCATGTTGTTTTCATATTGAATTCTAAAGCTTGTTTGGTTGAAGTGAATCTTCTGAAATAGCAACTATTGTTCTGTTAAAGAAACTGAATGATAGGTCATCCAGTCATCTAGACTGGCTGCCCCATAGCTCTTAAGAGCTTGTATTTTGTTTTTAATTTAAATTTGCTTGGCTTGAGATTCTAATGGGAGTCTTTCTACTTCTCCTGCTACTTCACAATGGGGTGTCCCATGAAACAAATATTGTGCTTAATGGTTTAGTTTAAAGATTACACTCTTTACAGAATGCCACCTTTGAGGACATTGTCTGGTTCCCGATCTCCTTTCTTCAACACTTAATCAGCTGCTATTGCATCAACACTTTCTGTGTTAATTGGCCTGTATCACTAATCAGCATAGTTCCTCTGCTTCTCTTCATCTTGACATATTACTAAAACTAATCTCTGTGTCATTGGCAAATATCACCACAAATTAAATATCTATTCTGTCATCTCTGTCCATTAGGGGCTCAGAAAAACGCTCTCCAAAGCAGTCATAGCAATCCCTCTGTGCAAATATATTCTTAGTTCACAACTATTTATTATTATCAGATAAGTAGTTCTTAAATTCTTTTGCATGTATTTTATAGATGCTACTTCTTGATTTTTGTCAAAACACCATACGGATACAAATATTTTAATGTATATAGTTAAATACCTTCATGAAATTTCCTTTTTAATCCATTTGCAGTTGTTAACCATAATGAAATAAAAAGATTAAGTAGAAAATATACCATGGTAGGGAGAAATGTTTGATTTGCATTGAAACATGTTCTATCTTTGCTAAAGTTATTACACACTTATGTGTAAAGGTGAAAATATTGGCATGAATATGTTGTCTGGGGGATGATGTTGGGGGGAAGGGGGGAAATGGAGGGCATAGGGTTATATAGTTTACAGCTAGATGCTGGTATCTATTTCTGCTTTTTAAAAGACCCAATCAAGCAGGTAAACACAGCTTGCCATTGTCTCTGTACTCTTTTCTAATACATTATCACTCTTCAATGGAATCTCAACACATTAAGTCAGTTTCTAAATAAAAGCTTGTTTCTGCATTAAATTCATGAAAAACAAATCAATTTAATACTGCTTATAATGACTGTGCTTTTTTGTAAATCAAAAAATCTTCTATTAATTAACCAGTGATTTAAGTCAGCTTGTGAAAATTAATCACAGCCTGGAAAAGTCATTTGTCCTTGTGTGCTTCATTAGGACAGTGTTTGTCCTTCAGGCAAGAAAGCAGCAAGCAAATACCAAAGAATGAGCTGATTAAACTAAAGCTGCAGTGAGCTGTTTGCCAGAGTCAAACTCCTACAAGCAAGCCCACTTTTAGCTTATGAACTTTCTGCAGTTTGCTTGTTGGGCAGTAGTTAAAGTAGAAAATGAAAATTTTTCATTTATCCTCAAAATATTTCATCGTTATCCATGGAATAAAACTCTTAGTACTGCTGAAGATTTAGAGAAAGGTATGCTCATGAAAACTGGGAAAACAGAAAACACTCCTGTTGTTGCAAACTGTTTATCAAACTAAAATCTAATGTAAAGATGGATATTTTGTTTCAGTATAATTACATAAAGTTATAGTGATTAAAGTTCAAAACATTAATTACAAATTAATGTTTACTGTAATCGGGAAGCAAAGATATATTTCATAGTGTTTATTTGGGCTTTGAGTGAGAATTCAGTTTTAACTTTGAATAGGGAGTAACAGATGTTAGGCCACTAATCAATGCTTAATGTTAGCTGAAGGAAGCCTTACTTATTTTGCTATTAGGAAACAGAAAAAAATATGCTTAATGATAAATAACATGTTTTGATATGGTTTGAGCATCCTGAACATTATTTAGGAATATTATGCCCCCTTCCAAAAAGAGACCAGATGCACCTTATGTTTTTTTTTGTTTGTTTGTTTGTTTGTTTTGTTTTTTGTTTTTGTTTTGTTTTTTTGTGGTTTTTTGTTTTTTTGTTTTTTAATAGAAATAAATACAAATACACTTAGAAACCACATTAATGAAACTTTGTTTAGCTGGCACAGAATTGTGTTCCATCTATCCTACAGCTTTTGTGACTGCATTCCTTTAACTCACTAAGCAACTTCACTCTCTAATGTTTAACAATTCATAGAACCTTGGAATCTGTTGAAAATAGCTATTGTAACTCTTCAGAGATTTTGATCAGGATCGGAGTGAATACTAATTCTTATGTTATTACTAAAATGAATTTAGCTATAGAAGCATCTAACTAATCCTATTTAATTGCATTTTGAGAAGTATACTTAGAAATTAGGTAATAAGATAAACTGATTTAAAAATATATACATACTAAAAATCTAGACGGTGGAATGCATGTTGTCCAATGAATCTTAATGCAGTGAGGTGAAGGAACAAGAGCTAGTCTTCTAATCCTGACTCTAAATGCTCAGATAGTTTTTCTGTAGCTTTTTCTCTTTAAGCACTGTCTTCTTTGCTGATCACTGGATCATCTTTCTTGTATGTTTTAAACTCTGAAATAGCTGACTTGTTTAAATATTACTTTCTCCACATGTGAGTATGTTGCAAACAGGCCTGAGACTATTGTATGGTGTCAGAGACCACAAATTAAAAATGATAAGCTGTACTGAGTATAGTAACATTTGAGGATGAGAGCAAGTTTGGTGGATGATTTGGAGTTATACTTCTGCTTTGAATGATAGAAATAATAATGAATAAAGACTGAAATGGCATATTTTTAATTTCTGGTGTTTTATGTAAATCTCCACTATGTTATCTTTCATTATACAAAACCAGATTTGAGTTTTCAACTAATTACTAAATAACAGTTTTAACTCCAAAATGAAGGCTAGGATTTTTGAACAACTTCAGGGCAGTGTAATTTCACATAACTGTAAATCATTTAAAAATACTGACAAAATAATGTGATAGGTTTCATATAAATCATATGCACTGTAATTATATATTTGTATGATTTAGTAAAAGACGAATCTTAAGACATAGAAGGAAAAAATTATAGTACTGCTTTAGCTTGACATTTTTTCTCTTTTAGCGCTGAAACCCTTTGGACAGTTCCTTTGGACACTTCCTCTAAGCACTTAAAACATTTATCAGAATTAAAACATCTATCAAAATTAATTGTAATTGAGGATGTTCCTTCTTTTCTTAAGAAAAAGTTCTTTTCTTTATGCTCCTTTATGAAATTAATAATTAGAAATTCTCTCTTTACTCCCTGAAGGAAAATAAAATCTCATTCAAGTTGAATAATTAAATGTTTAATGATTGTCATCGTTAAACAAAATGAATTCTGCACTCACTTTTTCAGTGGTTAGAGAAACTAAGAGGAAGAAGAATGAATAATTCTGTGCTATAACTGTGTGCTATTAATGTGGTTTCTGATTAATCTTTATGTAATTTATTGTCTTCAGATGTTTATTTCACTTTTTCTGGGCTCCTGTTTAATTGATTAAATTTCATAAAATTTTGCTCCAAAATTTCAAGCCTTCAGTAGCGTTACAGTGGTTGCTAAATCCCACTGAAACCTAACGGATGATATCGAGGTGTATAGGCTAACTTGAGAGATAGATCACATCTTAGTCACTCAATATGAGACTTAAATTGCTGAGAATTTTTTTTTTCCTGTTAGAATAATCAAGTCACAAACAGGACATCACATTGTGATGCACAGGGATAACATCCCTTTGCATGAAAGTGAAATCATGAGGAAATATGCCTTATAAATATCATGAAAGATCTATTATCTTCTCCCTTCTGTGCAATCTTATGGTGTCTTTTCTGATGGATAGGTTTAATCTCTAGTGGGTTAGTGGGGTCCGGTACTATTCTTGTGTCTGTCGTTCCTATCTGTCACCTCTTACAAGTACACTGCTAATACTAATAAGTTTCTGTACTTATGGGACTGCTACGAGTTCAGTAAAACAGCTCTTAACATTATGTCTTGTGGATAATTTAATAATGGAGAAGTTCTAAAAATTTAACAAGTTCTAAAAACAGAGACTTACTTATGGCACCAACAAGATGCTTGTAAAGAGAGATGGTTTCAAGTAGATAAAATGCAGTGGAGATAGCCAGGTATCCTCTAGATCGTGACAGAGTAAATAAAACAATCACATAAAAACTTGAGGAAGCAAAATATTGCTTGACAGAGCAAAATAACTACTGAATGCTGGTGTTTCTAATCCTTATTCTCTCTGCTCATGACCTTGAGTTTTGTAGTTTTGTCTTTGTTTGTCTTTACTGAAGTACAGAGAATTTGTAGTGAGGGGAAAAAAATAAAAAAGCAAATGCAACAAGAAAAACCTGTTTTCAGCTACACATGCTGTTCTTCACCAGGAAAAAGGCAATCAAAAATAACTCAAAGTCATCCATTACCTAATGCATCAAACTGCTGATGGTAATAGAGATCCTGCAAGCGATGTGACATATAACACGCTAGGCTACTCACAGTTTGGTTTTCACCCTGTAAACTGAAAGCTCTCTCTGGAATGGTAATGATTTGCCATATGATATATTAAATGAACTGCTGCATTCTGAGATTAAAAAACAACAACAACAAAAATTATAAAGCCACGAGCCCATGTGATAGAGGAGACTTTCACATTACAAATTAAAAAGCCTTCCTTCTAAAGTAAGCAAACAAACAATAAGCATAGGAGACAGACGAACACAGTCAGAAATTAAGGGAAGGAATGGCAATATTGTGTCTTTGACACTATAGAAATTTCATGCAATTATCCCACTGTACTGTGATTCTAGCCTTGTTTAGGAGATAAGATAGACAGGAAGAGCCAGGAAACTACAGGCTGGTGAGCCTGATAAAATCATGGAGTGGATCCTCCTGGAAGCCATATATGCAAGATGAGGAGGTGAAGCCAGTACAGCTTTACCTGGAGCAGATCACACCTATCTGACCTGCTGGGCTTTTACAATGAAGTGACAGCGCTAGTGGACAAAGGAAGAGCAAATGATGTTGTCCACCTGGATTTCTGCAAAGCTCTTGACACAATCCCTCACCACATTTATAACACTGAATTCAATATATATGGATTTGAAAGCAGGACTGTTTGGTGCATGAATAATTGTTTATCTATTTATGGCCAAAAGGCTGTGATCAGCAGTTCTATGTTCAGGCATAGGCTGGTGGTGAGTAGAGTCTCTCAGGTATCTACCTTGGGATTGTTGGGGTTTTAACATCATTATCACTGATATAAGCAGTGGGATTCAATGCACCTTCAGCAAGTTTGCAGATGGCACATGCGGATGCTTAGTGGTGTTGATTTTTTTTAATTATTATTATTTCAGAAGGAAGGCATAGGAAGGTATGCGCCTTTGGTGCCCGAATAGGCTTGAAAAGTGGGCCTGTATGAACTAAATGAGATTCAAGGAGGCCAAGTGCAAGGTGTTACACCTGAGTGAGTTGTCTCCTATGTTCAGTGAACATTTTTCCTAGGGATGTGCATCCCAGAGGTGATTTCTATATCTGTATGCATTCTTTGTTGCAGGATAGTATATTGCATACAAATCCAGTGGGAACTGTCACCTCTACAGTAGTCCAATGTGCCATTTTTAATTTTTTTTCATACTTGTTCTACTATTGCTTTTCCTTGAGTAAATTCCAGAACTTAATTTTCAGGGCAAACAGCACATACGAATTTGATAGGAATGTTTAAAGTACTAAATAAAATTCAAAGGTCAATGTGAGTTTTAGTCTTTAATGAGTCAATGAATTACTTTAATCATTTTTTACAGAATTGCAGAGGTTGGAAGGAACCCCGAGATCACTGAATCCAACCCCCCTGCTAAGGTGGGTACCCTACAGGAGGTTGCACAGGTAGGTGTCCATTTTAATATTGAATATCTCCATAGAAGGAGACTCCACTACCTCTCTGGGCAGCCTGTTCCAGTGCTCCATCACCCTTTACTGTAAAGAATTTCTTCTTTGTGTTTGTGCATAACTTCCTGTGTTCAAGTTTTGGGCCATTATTCCTTGGTCCTATTGCTACATGCCACCAAGAAGAACCTGGCCTCATCCATTTGCCTTCCACCTCCCTTCAGATATTTATAAACATTTATCAGATCTCACTCCCAGTCTTCTCTTCGCAAGTTGCAGACCCTTTCCTCATAAGGGAGATGCTCCTGACCCTTTATCATCTTTTTCCCCCCTGTTGTTTCACCTCCCTTCACCTGCTAAACATGTTCTTTTTAATGCACCATAGGATACCGTTGAGCTTCTTGGCCATAAGGGCACACTGCTGGCTCATGACCAACCCGCCATCCACCAGAATCCCCAGGTCATTCTTTGCAGAGCTCCACTCCAGTAGGTCATCCCCTAAACTGTACTGATGCATGCAGTTATTCCTCCTTAGGTGCAAGACTCTACTCTTGTTAAAACTTACCAGGCTCCTCCCTTCCCAACTTTCAAGTCTATCCAGGTCTTGTTGAATGGTAGCACAGCCTTCTGGTGTGTCAGCCACTCCTCCCAGTTTTGTATCATCAGCAGACTTGCTTCATCCAGATTGATGAAGATGTTGAACAGGATCAGACACAGCACCAACCGCTGGGGAATACCACTAGTTACAGGCTTCCAACTCCAGACTCTGCATCACTAATGAGAACCCTCTGAGCTCTGCTAGTCAGCCAGTTCTCAATTGGCCTCACCATCCATTCATCTATCCCACATTTTCTAAGTTTTGTAACAAGGATGTTGTGGAAGATGGTGTCAAACACCTGGCTGAAGTAAAGGTACACAACATCCCCTGCTTTCCCCCCATCTGCCCAGCCAGTGATGACATCATAAAAGGCTACCAGGTTGGTCAAGAGTGATTTCCCCTTGAATCCATGTTGACTAGTCCCAACAACTTTCTTCTCTTCCAATTGCTTGGAGATGGCATTCAGAACAAGTTGTTTCGTTACCTTCCAGGAACAGAGATGAAGCTGACTGGCCTGAAAGTTTTTTTATTTTTTTTACTTGAGTATTCTCCATTGCTCTGAATTAGCCAATGATAGTGGTTCTGCTTTTGTGATTAGTAGACAAAGAAAGTCAATAGTGAAAATAACATCAAATTTATAATTTTTTTGATGGTTGCTTCATTGCAGTATGAAGTGGGAAATCACTATATTGAGATAATACATGACTGCACTTTGTTTTTCATTAAACATTAAACAACTTGTCCTTAAGATCTGAACTTGCTGCAATATAGCACAAATTTCTTTTATGTCTAATGTACATCAAGACTTAACAAAGAAAATCAGTTTGACATCAAACAAGGAGATGTGAAATAGTGGGATAAGGATTCTAACATGCAGTGGGATAAGATTCCTAGTACAACATAACTCTTGGAGAACTAACATCTTGCTATGGTAATGAATGACCCCTAAAAAGAAAACTCCATCAGAAATCATTTCAAAGTCAAAGGTAGAATTTGGACTTCTTTCCACAATAAAAAGTCACAAAATGAGTGTGGCAGCAACTAGTATCTAATTCGTTCTGTAATAATTAAATATTTAAAGTACAATCTTTTTTGAAATTATTCACATGGTGAATGTAGCAGAAAGAAAGGGATAAACATGTGTCAGTGAATGCTGAATGTTGTGTAGGGCAATATGCAAACTTAAAATCATTCTGTGATTCATTGAGAGCAAAAATGTGAAACCCCCTGAATAACATCAGATCCAGCCATTGTTGTCTGGATTTTGGTCAGCTGAAAGGGTCCTTTCCTCTTATCTGTATAATCTTGAGTGTGATCACACAGTATATGTGGGACAGGTAGGGGATCAGGCCCAGCCAGCATGGGTTCATTAAAAGCAGATCCTGCTTGACCAGCCTGATCTCCTTCTATGACCAGGTGATCCACTTATGAATGAGGGAAAGGCTGTAAATATAGTCTACTTAGACTTTAGTGAAGCTGTTAACTGTCTCCAACAGCATTCTCTTGGAAAATCTGGCAGTCCATCACTTGGACAAGTGTATTCTTTGTTGAGTAAAACACTGTCTGGAGATGCAGGCCGGAGAGTGGTGGTGAATTGAGTAAAATCCTGCTGGCAAATGGCCAAGAGTAATGCTCTCCAGGGGTGAGTATTTGGGCTGACCCTGTGTAATGTCTTTATTGACAGTCTGGATGAGATGATTCAATGCACACTCATTAAGTTTGCAGATGGCACTTAGTTGGGAGGAAGTACTGTCTGAGAGTAGGAAGACTGTACAGTGGGATTTGGGTAGGCTGAGTCAACAGGTGGAGACCAGTTCTATGAGGTTCAACAAGGCTGGTTTGGCCCAGTTCTGTGACTAGCGGAAAAGGGAAATGGGACCTCAAAATAATTAAAAACAGTGGCGACAATCTGAGGAGAAAGAAACTAATTTACTAAATACAGTATCAGAATGCAAGATAACACACTATAATACGATATAATTAGAATTGAAGCTAATAAATCAAATATAATGAGAGAATATGTCCGAAAGGTGGATAGTCCTCACCATAATGCTGAGGTGAGATGTGCAGTCCAGTTGAGCAGCAGGGAGATGAAGAAGAACCAACAAAGAAGAGCACATCGGGTGACCTTGCCAGGAGTTGTATCTCCTCTCACTGCAAAGCCCCTGGGGAATGTAGTTCTTCTGCTCTTCCAGACAGGTACCCAGAACTTGAGCATTAACTCCCAGTGCACTACATGATGCTATGATGTGGAATACCGATAACCAAAAATCATAAAATCATGACAAAGGCCAAGTGCCAGATCCTGTGCTTTGGTCACGACACTGTACATTGCTACAGGCTTGGGTAGAGTGTCTGGAAATCTGCATGGCAGAAAAGGATCTGATCATGTTAGTCAAGGTCTTTTCCAGCCTTCGTGATTCTATGATTCTGTCTCACAGACTCAGCAGTTCAAGGAGTTCCCAGTGCACAACTAGGTAGGCAATGCCTTACAGGTAGAGAAATAGCAGAAGGTAGAAAATTCCAAAGCTCAACACCTAAAATAAAAAGGTAGCAGTACTGAAGTTGAACACATAAACACAGTTCTAGGGTAAAACAAACAAACAAACAAAAACCCACCAAGTAAAACATGTACAACAGGCTGGGATAACCAAGAGAAATTTCAGAAAAATAAGTGGATTCACAATGACTCTGAGGCATAAAGTAATACATTCATTTTTTTTAACAGAAATAATTTTGGAGCTGTTAGGCATAAAATTGTGTAAAATTGAACTCCGGAAGTTTGATACAAGTATAAATTTGCCCTTGCAATCTGAACTGGTTTGATAAATACAAATTCAATCCATGTGCTCATTTCTTAAATATTAAATGCAATTTTTGCTCACATGCTTGAATTTTTGCATTTTATTTACTTCTCATAGCAGTCTGTTTTGGGGAAAAATTTAAGAGGACAGTATTTGTAGGTGTGTATACAGTGTATAAAAAATGAGAGAATTGCTGTGAAAGGAAAAGCTTCTATATACATTGGGTCCATGTTATGTGCCATGTACTGACTTCTCATACTATTTACTGCTTCTCCTTTTGCAAATCCAAAGCCCTTATCAATTTGTTCAGCTTTGCTCCTTATTCTTAAAAAAACAACAACAACAACAAAAAAAAAAAAAAACAAAACAAAAAACAAAAAAAAAAACAGGCTTTTTTTAAAAATTTCTTTTATTGTTCTTCTCACTGTCTGTGTATCAATCATCTGTCTAGAAGAGACACTCTTCCCGTCCTCTGTTGTTGCTGACCCTCAGGCTACCCTTACCTAAAACAGAATTGCAAAGACAGTCCAGTCTAGCTTCGGCAGGAAAGTGCTCCTTGTATACTCTTTTCTATGAGGTGCTTGTGAGCACATTGGCTATAACAAAGGTGTTTAGGTCTGGAGCATCTCAAGTACAGATGGATTCTGATTCCACATCTCAATGTGAGTCATTTGAAATTTTTATAGTATGAAATCTTGGCTAAGTTTATATTGAGTTTTACAAGAGTAGAAGATAATTATGCAAATTATCCCTTAGCACAATTGCACAATTTCTGTTATCATAGATGTAAAGACCTTATGAAGTCTCAGGCTATTCTCTCAGTGGTGTGAAGTCCTAGATGTTTCTTGCAGTTAATATTTACCTCTAGGTTGCTCTTGATTCCAAATCTGCCTTTTTATTGCACTGAGTACCTCATATTCTGTCAGAAGTTTGCATACTCGTGAATAGAAGTTCACTAGAAAATATGTCAGCCATGTGAAATTGTTCTTATTACTAGAAAAAAAAATATTATATAGAAGTGAAAATTAATTTATTTTACTAAAGCTTGAATTGCAACGAATTATCTTTTATATTTGGAAGGAGGTATTTATGAAATAATTATGCACCTTTACATCAGATTATGTCTTACTACTACTTGACTTCAATATTATTTAGTAATCTTATTAGCAGACTCAAGTCCAGGCAACTTCTGTGATAGTTTGCTAGAACTGAAAACTGATTGTAAGAATCGCAGAAAATCTCAGTTTGGAAGGGGCCCAAATCCTGGCTCCACACAGGACCACCCCAGAATCAAACCCTATTTCTAAGAGCATTGACAAAACGTTCCAGAAGGTTTGGTGCTGTGATCACTTTCCTGGGGAGCCTGTTGCAGTGCTGGACCAGTTTCTAAATGAAGAACTTTTTCCTAATACCCAGTCTGAACTTCCTCTGATGCAGTTTCATATCATCATTCAGATGTTATGTCTTACTCTATATCTTACATCTTTCCCCCCTAGACCATTCACCATCTTCATAGCCCTCCTCCCCCTCTTTAATGGTTTTATGTAATTTTATATAGTGGCACCCAAAGCCACACAGTATTTGAGACCGCACAAGTGAAAAGCAGAGTGGGACTGTCCCTGCCCTTGACCAGCTTGCAGTGTGTTCAATACATCCCAAGCTATGCTGGTCCTTTGGCTGACAGAGTACACTTTTATTCAACTTACCATTGATCAGAACCTCCAGATCCTTTTCTCTGAGGCAAGTCCCCATCCCTTTTTTTCCTAGACTGTACATATATCTAGTATTAGCCCATCTGAAATGCAGAATCCAACACTTGCTTTTGTGATTGATGATTTTTCAATGTGATCCGGGTTTTTTTCAGGTAAATTCCCTCATCATCAATCCTACCACACTTACTTTTGCATCTCAGCCTTGGACCACACAAGATGAATACTTTTGTGAAGATGCTGAAGCAGAAGATAAACTCCAGTAGCATTGGATATCCACTGCATTCAAGACACAATCTACAGCAGCACTAATCCTTAGGGGTTTATATGGCCAGAATTATTTTGCTACTAAAAATATAAATGCCTCTGTTTATATCTCTCTTTCTTAACAGATTACTGTTAAGTTAAATTTGATGTTGAGATGAATGTGGCTTTAAGTGATTTGATTACAATATGTTACCTTACTCTTCCTCAGTTAAAGCAACTCTCTCTGGTTCAGATTCGGGTGTTCATTCCATAACAGCATCTTTACAGTGCCTTTCTCTGTGAGTAATTCACCTGAAATAATACAGTGGCAATAGTTTAAATCTCTCTTACATTGCTGGAGAAAGCCTCTCCCATTGGTTCAATCTCATTAAATTAATATTATTGCTTATACCTTAAAACCTCAGTGGGAAGGGTCAGACTGAAAAGAGAGGAGAGAAAGTCTCTGGAATTACTTTCTAAGACATTTGCAGCTTGTTGGCATCTATAAAAAGGAAGTACATTTGTGCAAAAAGAAGGAGCAATTTTTTTTAGACTGTGCATTTCAAAAATAGTGAGCACAGAAAAACTGAGCTTAGACAATGAATTCTCAAAATATCCTTTGAAGCAGAAAAATATTCTTTTTCACTGTCAAATACAGAAGAAATTGAGGCACAACTGGGACAGAATAGAAGTTTAATTGAATACTGGAAGTATATTAGTGTCAATAAGGATAGAAATCAAAGTTTTCTGACATCAGATTTATGACACTGATTTTCTCTGAATTTTTATAGAAAACCCAAAATACATTTCTGTTTCTTTACGTAAATAAATTCTACATTTCAAACACTAAGTCATTCAGTATCCCAGTGTATCTTTAACTTACCTTGTATTCTGTAAAACATCAGTTTAACTTGGTGACATATTAGTTCAGCCTTTAGGAACTTAAAGCAAAAACAGAAAATAAAGCAGCTGAAACATTGTATGCAGCTACAGAAATTCCATGAGGCTCATAAGAAATCTAGACCAAATATTATAGTCTGATGCCAGTCTGATGCACTCATACTATCTGTAGAGGTTGTATTTGAGTATACGATCCATAATCTGAGCAAGTACAGAATGGAAAATTTTTAGCCCTGCAGAAACAGACAAATACACTTTAAATAAATCCAAGTAATTTATCAAATATCGTTAGTCAGCAAAATTTATAATGCAAAGAAATAAGTGATTGAAGAACCCAGAAGTTATTCATAAAAAGGTTTGAGTTGAATGGGATCGTAAAGACTATGTTGTTCCAACCCCCCTGACATGGGCAAGGACACTCATTCATCTCATTCTAAAGAAGGTGCCTGAGATGTAAATTTCATCATAGATCTGCCTGTTTCTAGGCATTTTTTTTCTCCACTAAAAATAAAAAGAGGAGTAGCCTTACTCAGCCTTTCCTTTGACTTTCAGATATCCCCAATAACCTACTTGTCAGCCTTGCTACCAATGGAAAGTTTCCCCGGTATTCTGATCTTACAAAATCCTTCAAAAGTATTCTATAAATGATTAAATGGCTCCAAGCAAGTCATTTAGCAGCAGATAAAAATTGAACATATTTTTCTTCAAGGAACTAATTCTAACTTCTTCCTTATTAATGCAGAATTCCACAAAAACTCCCCAGTTTGTTGGCTGTTTCGGAAGGTTTGCTTTTGCTTTTATTTTTAATTAATAATTTTATAGATATCACTTACCTTGTCTCTCAGTAAGCACTATATATCCAAAGTTATTGTTATTGCTATTATTATTTCTGTCATTTCACGTGTAAAGAAAATAGATGGCTTTACTAATCAACAATTGAAATAAGAAATGAGGCAGTCAGCTATAGCATCTAAGGAGTACAAACCAACTAAAAGCAGCATTTCTTAGTCTATGTTGTCAGTAGCTTCCTGTGATCAGCGGCACAAAGTCTGGCTGGAGTCTGGTATCTAGTGATGCTCCTCAGGGGTTGGTGCTGGGTCCAGTCTTGTTCAACATCATCGATGACGTTGATGAGGGGATAATGTCCACCCTCATCAGGTTTGCTGATGATACAAAGCTGGGAGGAATGCCTGACACACAAGGCTATGCTGCCATTCAGCAAGACCTGGAGAGACTGGAGAGCTAGGCAACAATAAACCAGATGAGGTTTAACAAAAGCAAGTGTAGAGCCCTGTACCTAGGGAGAAGTAGGTGCATATACCAGTACAGGTTGGGTGATGACCTGCTGGAGAGGAGCTTTGCATAGAAGTCCTGGGCGTCCTGGTGGACAACAGTTTGGCCATGAGCCAGCAGTATGCCCTGGTGGCCAAGAAGGCCAATGGGATCCTGGGATGCATTAAAAGGAGCATGGCCAGCAGGTCAAGGAAGGTGATCCTCACACTTGCCCTGGTCAGGCCTCACCTGGAGTACTGTGTCTAGTTCTGGACTCCTTGGTACAAAAAAGACAAAAAATGACCTGGGTCTGCTCAGCCCTGTGTCCGTCTGTTCAGCCCTGTGAAGAGAAGACTGAGAGGGGATCTGATCAGTGTCTATAAATATTTAAGATGCAGGAGGCAAAGGGACAAGGCCAGCCTCTTTCCAGTGATGCATGCCGTTGGGACAAGGGGAAACGGCCACAAACCAAAGCATAGGAAGCTCTGCACAAATGTGCATAAGAACTTTTTCACAGTAAGGGTGAGAGAGCACTGGAACAGGGGACCCACCTGGATTCTTACCTGTGCAATCTGGTCTAGAGGGCCTGATTTGGCAAGGGGGTTGGACTAGATGATCTCTAAAGGTCTCTTCCAGACCCTGCAATTCTGTGATCCCTGGTTTATTAGTTATAAACAGACATTTTGGAATTTACTTTAGTATAGTCACTAATGTGCAGTAAGAGGAACATGACACAAGTGATGCCAGCATCATTACAGGATAGACAGAGTCCCTTTGATTTAGGAGCTGTTCAATAACTGAAACCAAAATCATAAAATTTTTAATAATTAGATCCCCAGAAGCTCCTTTGAAGAGACACTAAAAATACAGCAAGATATATTCCCATATAATGGCATATTTCGTATTACAAGTTGAGATGAAATCCTATTTTTATGTGTTGCACACAAATAAAAGAAAACATGAATAACAAAAATGAAGACAGAAAAGATGTTACAGTGAAGAATTCTTCACAGTACTGTAAATGCTAAAAAAATAAAAAAGTAAGAGAGATAAGCTTTGTTTCCTTATAACGAAGCCTACTGCAAACGTGAAACTTATGTATGAGGATGAGGTGCTTTGGCAAAGAAGCTAAGAGAACTCAGTAAATGAAGATCTCACCTGCTTGTTCAAATTTGGCCATTTTTGCTGGAAGGTTTTCCAACTGAAAGACAGGAAATTTCTAGCATAGAAGCATTTTCTTCTCAAAATTTGAGGGCTTTTAGCATAACTTGACTAAGAGAGTTTTACCAAAGAAAAATGTATTGTTATTACTACAGTTTATATCTCTTGCATTCAACTTCTTTCTAAGCCTTTAATTTATTGTGTTTCCTTTCTGTATAAGCCCTTATAGAGCTTTCCTTATTGTTGTGTCCATTAGGACTTGGTCTAAAATATGCATTAAAGTTCAGTCACCACCTGTTCTTTTTCACTGTTTATATATGTATTAAATGTCTTTGAAGATATCTAATCCTCAGAAAATTGTCTAGACAGGTGAAGTAATAATTTTATGGTTTCAAACCAACAGCATTCAGATTAGTTTATTGTTGTAGAAGTGAGTTGCTTATATTTAAGACTAACTTTCAGACAGCATTTAGTGATATGAAAACTTATTTTCTACTTCTGTCTGTGGGTAAATGAGAAGAAGTTAGCAGTGAGAAGAAACTGTACTCTGTAAAACAAAAATAGAATAAGCATAATCACAGGGAACCAAGTGGAAACATTTGAAAATAATTCTGCCTACTGTCCTTGGCAATAGTCAATATAAATATACTGAAGAAAAAGAGTAATCTGTTTTTGATAGGTGTAAATCTCAGAAGAGATTGTTCAGGCAATTGTCAGATGGGGCACTTAAGAGGCTTAGAAATTCAAGATAGCAAATAAATAAATAAATAAATATCAACTTGAAGCTTTTAAATTTTCATAACCTCATAAAAATTCTCTTATTAATAACAAAATACTATAAAGGAACAAGACGTTTGACTCACGCAGAACCTAGTACAGATGTTAAGTGCAGCAGAAACCTATTAATTTTCATTGGGTTTCTGTGAAGGTGTATTTTAATTACCATGGTGCTGTCTACTCCTTATAGATCTTTAGTTGCATTATTTTGCAGTCAGATGTACTGAGAGCTGTGGCTTGTTCTCAAGGACAAACAGATACATTTATCCTGTTTATCTAGATACTAACTAGGTATTTTAGAATTTCTGTCTTCCCTGCACACCTCAGTTTGCCTCGATGCTATGAAACACTTCAGGTTCCATCTGTTGATAGTGGGATTAGTAGATACAAAACCAGCAGAAGCAATAGGTTTAGGGTGCCACACATAAAGATTCAAAGTGCTTGGTGTTGTGTTGATTTGTTCTTTTTTTTTTTTTTTTTTGGTTGTTTGATTTGTTTGGGTTTTTTGACAGGAACCACTAGGTAAAGTTAATGACTTTCCATGTTTCTGGTATATAGAACAAAACCAGAAGTTTGGTTCTAGTATTCTGCTGAGTTACTCTGTTTTTTTATCTGTGTTGGAAGTTTCTGTTTGTTTGTTTGTTTTTGCTATTTTCTCAACTCGCTGTGAGCACATTACAACTAATGAAATTGAAAACTGGTTGTTCTAACAGAGAGCTTGTGTTAAGTATCATCTGATAGAAGAAAGCTAATACACCCACCACTGCATCTTTTCTTTCCTTCATTTTTTTCTTTTGTTCTATTTTGTTCTATTTGTTTTTGCATTTTGTTTTAACATTAAGAATCTGACTCTTAACTAAAATCTGTGACTGTTCTTTCTTCAGATGCTTCGTTAGGAGGCATCTGTGTGGGCTTAACTATATCTTAACTATTTCTATTTAATGATTGTGACATTTTTCTCCTCAAAAAATAAGTCTTCATGGTTGGTCAGGATAATTGGAATCCTTTTTTAAATCACAAAGAAAGAATTAAGAATACATTCATTCAAGAAGCATCGAAATTATTGTTGCAATATTTACATTGTGGCATTTTAATATACATGTCATCCATGTAGGGGAACAGGTCATGCAGCTGGAATTTGTGGATATAAAACTTAATATTCTGTAATTTGAAAACACATATACGTATGTATATTCATTAAATGGAATTAAAAATGCAACTTCTTTTCTCAGGATGGAATAGCACATCAAGCACCGTAAGTTCGTAAATAGTTGTAGCTCCTTGGTGGAAAAAAATAGATGAAAGAAACAAACTAACACCATATTCAATAGCATAATCTTGCTGAGTACATGACAATCAAGGGCCCCATTTCTTAGACCCTTTAATGACTCGTGCAAACATTTTGTTTCATTACATTTTCTGCGGGTTTAAAATGAAGCACATATTTAAGTGCCTTTATGAACGAATCCCTGATGAAGTGATTTGATTACAGAAGATTTAAATAATTTGTAGTTTATATCTTCAGATACTACAGATATAATATCATGAATAAACTTTGCCAAACTAAATGATAAATTAGGTTTGTTGTTGTTGTTTTGCCCTAAGTTGTTGATTTTATTTCAGTAGATAATTTTATTTGTCATTCACAATGCCAACAGTCACACAAATCTAGAAAGTGTTTTGTTGTGCTAAGCGTAGAACACTGTTCTCATTTACAATTTAAGACACTCCTAAGGAATGGGGAGGAGCTGTTTCTGCTATTTGATGCTGAAGATAATTAGAAAATTAGTTTCAATCAGATATGTGCTCTTAGACATTTATATCAAAGGCTCATCAGGATTTTTTTCAAAACAGTAGCTAGTCTATGAAAAGTAATAATATTACTATTTCAGAGATCAAGAAAGCGTAGTTTGTTTGCTTCTTTGTTCTGTAGTGTTTGCTTTTGTTTTGCTTTAGCTGTGGTCGTTCTTGTGAAAGACAATTGAAGTCTTGTCATTTCTTTGGACAGGAATTGGGTTATTACCCAGTTTGGAGAAAGGTGGAAAAAATATTCCATTTATAGACAAGGTTGTAGAAATATCTATGATAAAATTAAAAAATAATAATAAAAAAGCACACTAAGTATGTAAAAAGTAGGCATGGTTATTTTTATTATTGTTAATTTATTTATTAATTAATTTATTTCACCCTAAGGCTGTTTGCTACCACACAACAAAAAATTACAATCTGAATCATGCACAGAGTTTTTTCTGAAGAAGAGTTTGTCAAAACCATGTCAAATGTCAGAGCCTTGAGAACACTAATAAGTATTTCTGGCCCTGATCAGTCTCACTTAATGACTTTCCTTTTCTGTGGCTTATAGAATGTAGATAGATAGAATGTAGAGCAGAACTTTTAGTTGAAGACATATCTAGAAGGATCTTTCAAAACCAACTCTTATAATTTAAACAGTCACATGGCAACAAAACATAACAGAATATTGATGGGAAGTTCCAACCTCTACTTTTATGCCACCAACATGTGGTGCCACCAACATCACCTCTGATGTCATGGGCCAGCATAATAAAATTGGATGCATTATTTTTGGAGCAGTTCTTGTACATATTATTTATTACATTAATAACTTATTGCAAACTTGCAATTGATGACTATATTCCAAATTAGTTGTGAGCACAGCACACAGATGATGCATTAACACTGATGGCAGCAGTCCTTACTGGTGTTTGGTTCCTGTCATCAAGGTGAACAAGCTTGAGGGATCACTGAGGGGAAAAGTCAGAGCTTTTCAGTTTTTTACTACTAAAACTACACTAAAACAAACTTTGGATATAGCTACATGACTTTTAGGCAGTTGCTATTACAGATAAAACCAAACCCAAATCATTTCAAGCTATGGAAAGTTCAATCAGGTCCTGAGACCTTGCACCGTGAGGCCAGTACAAAGCCTTTGGCTATTTACTAGAAATTGAAAAAATAATATTTACTAGGTTCCTGAAGGTTGCAGAAACTTTTTCTTCAATTCGAGATTATTTTCCTGCTGCAGTTCTCATGCAATCTCTGTCCTGTCACTTATTTCAGAGAAGACAGTGGAGGGATCAGGTAATACTGAAGACCAGAAATGTTTTCATTTATGAGCTTGCAGTTCATCCAGATCTATTACTGCATATACACCAGATTACAGAGATTAGGATCAATAATATGGAGGATTTACTGTAAAGAAAGACTCATTTTAGACTTGAGCCTTACATTTGACACAAACTGCCCATCACCTACAGGTCATGGAAGAGCTACAAAATCTGTCCTCTTCCCCTTCTTTCTTTTCCTCTTCCCCTTCCTTTTTTAAAAGAGAATGGTGGAAGAATTACCAGATGTATCATATCATTAAGATGACATCTAAAGATAGAGTGGGAAGCTTGCAATTGTGCAGCAACAGCAGATACTTAATAGCTTCTGGAAATTCAAATACAGGATTATTTATTCAACAGAGAACAAAAATAAAAATTATTACCCATACTCTTTTATACATTTAACTTTCACAAATGTGAAATCCATTGACTGTGGAGTCAAGGTTTTGTTTGGACTCCTTTTTTTTTTTTTGATAGCAAATGAAGGTATCAATCTGTTTATATTTCATTATTTTCTATAGATTTCCAAGAACAGTGTAACACACATTACTAGATTAAGTCATCCATCTTTCTGCCATCAATGTTTATTGATGCTATCTACAAATGATGATAAATATACATAGAGATATTTAACTAGTGAGAAAAATGAGAGAAAAATTATAGGTATGCATGTAGGATTATTCTCACTTTATCTTCAACCAGCATTTGCCTGAGGAAATGGAAGAGAACTGAAAGTAGAACTGGAAAATGCAGGTGCATCACTACTAGAAAACGTTGATATATTCTAACTTATATCCTCCAAAAGAGCAGTCATACTTTAAAATGTTGTATTGATAGCTTATGAAGATTCCTGGCTTCTTAGAGTTTCCACACAGACAGAAGTAATATCATTTTATATTTTTAAGAAGAGGTCTGGAAAGTACGTACCAGGAAGCTGTAAAATGCACTAGGATATTTTAATACTCTTTCCTAGAACAGCAATGAGAAACATAATATGAAAAAAAAACATATACAAAGCAAGTTCTTATTTGTTTTTTTATTTATTTGTTTTGTATATTTTTTCTGTAGAAGTCAGATAATTAATATATATATATAGTATCAGAAGAATTTTTGAATCTACATTTTAGTACAATACATTCAACACAGCATAATCCAACACAGAAAGATTATCTTGCATATGTTCATAAGCTCCTAATTTCTGTTTGTTCACAAGTTTAATACTAATACAGTGCACTTCTTTACTATCTTTCATGCCTGGATCTCAGAACTTTATGGACATTAAGAAAGTTCTCACTACCATAACTCACTGCTGAAAATCATCTTCCATAAGTTGTTCACATCTGTTAAGAATGATTCTTTTCCATCTGGTAAAACAGAAAGACAGTGTAAATGTATACACACATACACAAAGTACTTTCATTTTTCTTTCATGCTACCATCTGTACCTGCTCAGAAAAGTACATTACCACAGCTTGTGCTTTTCCAAAACAGATTTTTCATTACAGTGCATCTGTATTGATATGCTATTATGTTAATTATTGTTTTAATTTTGTCTAGTGCTAAGATGATATCAGTGAATATTTTCAAAAGATTCAGATGATGTTTTTCTCAGTGGAACTCTTGATTCAGACCTGGAAGAAGCCATCTTTGTTTTTGCTTTGGGTTCATACAGACTTCAGATTATTTTTGATTTCAGAAGTATGAAGCATATTTCTATCACAGAAAAAAAAGACAAATACACATACCCAAAGACCCTCTGACAAGGAAATGATTACAGAACATCTTACTACCACTAGATTTCAGTAGAGATCTCACCAAGAATGAAACGTAAAAAAATAATTGTTTTTAGATAAAATTCTCCCTAGGATTTGGTCTTTGTCTTTTTTAAGGAGACCCATTCTCTATTACTTAAATGTTCATGTGAGCAAGGGATTTTCAGCATACAAGGTGCTCTATTAGACAATCTAAGAAGTATTGTAGACATGGATGTACGGAAGAAATAACAATGACAACTATTATAATTGTCTCCGTAAATACTTTTGCTATACTACTATACTAGTGGAAAAAAAAATATTATATTCACTGAAAATTATACAATATGTTGAGCTCAATGGGGTGGGAAAGTGAGCCAAATTAGGTCTTGTAAGTACTGTGCCTCATAAAAGATAAAATATACTATTGATAACACAGTGCTATTGTGCTTGGTTGACAGTGTCTCGATTATAAGAATTAAGATTTTTAAAACATCAGAAGAATCAAACTTCCACAGAAAAAGTAACAAATATAGGATGACCAACTCTTATATATTTTCAGGTTACATTTGTTTGTATGCATCTGTTGGTACCTCCTTTGCTTGAGTATTTGTTTACATTATTAAGAATAGTAGAGGTGTGACCATACATGTCTGACTTCTATTAATATAGTATTTACTATAGACTTACAGTATTTGAAAATGCAATTAACAGCCTAGCAGTAAGTTCAGTGATTATTGTGAGAACACCTTAACGATTAAATTGCATGGTTGAAAAGTCAATTCGCGACACAATGCTATAATGATAATGACAGTATGTTGCTATATGGTTGACGTTCTTTACTAAATGTCATCCAAACACCCACATAGATATGCAACAGAATACATGACAAAAAACACCATATAGTAATCATGTTGTAAGAATTAGTAGCTGCAGGTTTAGGTTGCTGCAGACAGTTAATTTACAAAGATTCATCCAGTGTATTAGATATTTTCTTCAATAATTGATAAGTTCTTTCTTATGTGCTATGTAACACATTCAATTTCATTAAATGCCCTTGTATAAATTTTAACTTAGAAACTGTTGTATCTTACTATATCTTCTGCTAACATCATTTTCTCTTTTTCATTTTTCTCTTTGTTTCTTATTGATTTTATGTTATCTTTAGAAGAAATATTTTGCATTTAATCTCTAAAACAAAGTTGGGAAATTTGTATTGGTCTTACGTTTCAAAACAATGAAGCCTTGATTAAGACAATTATATTCAGGAAACTTTGAACTTAATACCAAGATACAGGAACTGAATTTCAGCTCATTCCCCATTATTGGATTGCAGTTATGTATGCTTAGCTTTACAGAATCAGAGAAAGAATGGCTGAAGGTGGAATGGATCTCTGAAAGTCATCTGGTCCAACCTCCCTACTAAAGTAGAATCACCTGGAACTGGCTGCCCAAAGATCACATTCAGTCCTATTTTGAATGTCACCAAGAAGGATAACTCCATAGCTGCTGTGGACAACCTGTTCCATTGCTTGATCACATATATGTACAGTGAAAAAATATATTTCCTGATGTTTAAACAGATATTCCTGTTTTAAATCTATTCTTATTTCCTTTTTTTCTGTCTCTGGACACCACTGAAAAGAACCTGGCTCTGGGATGGTTCTTCCTGTGCTGCAGAGGGTGTGCTCCACCATGGTCCTCTTCAGAGGCTGTAGGGGAGCTTCTGCTCAGGTGCCTGCAGCACCTCCCCCGCTTCTTCTTTGCTGAATTGTTTCTCTTACATTTTCTCACTCATTCCTCTCGCAGCTGCTCTACAGTTTTTTCTTTTATAATTATTTTTTTAAATCTTGTTTTTGTGTGTGGTTTTTTGTTGTTGTTGTTGTTGTTGTTTCTTTTTTCTTTTTTTTTTTTTTCCCTCCCCTTAAGTATCCTTTCAACCTCTTGGCTGAGGGGCTGAACTTTGGCCGGTAAAAGGTCCCATTTGCAACTATCTGGAACTATCTCTCACGTCATCAAAATCTAGTGGGACTGCTAATCAATGCATTCATATGTCTAAAGCCAATATCAGTTTATTATGCTTATTCAAGGATTTCAGAAATATGCTTCTATCTGGAAGAAAATAACTTCACAGTAAATTCTGCAAGTTTTAAAGAAATTAAAAAAAAATTACAAGTATTATATTCTAATCACTATTTCTGTAATTAAATCTAATTTACCTTCAAGTCAAGTGAACAGAGATAGGATGAATTACGTGTATTTATTTCTGGAGAAGGAAGAGAGAAACAGAGAGGAAAAGAACTATCTGAAATTGTGTATTTAAAACGATTTAATGGAGCCACACCTTACCTACATGTAAATGATCAGAACAACAAATAACAACATATTCCTGAAAGAAAAGATCTTCTGAGCATTGATGATTAAAAAAAAAAAAAAAAAAATCTACTCATGTCATTGGCTAGGTTTTCAATTCTGCTGAGATAGTATGAAGATTTTTCTGTGCTCTTCAAGGCCAGATTGGATGAAGCTTTAGACAACCTGATCTAATAGAAGGTGTCCCTGACCATGCCACGGGGATTGGAAATAGGTGATCTTTAAGGTCCCTTCCAAACCAAGATATTCTGTGACTATGATTCCACAACTTAACAGGCAGCTGAAATAGGAGCTACACAAAAACATATACAGAGATAAGCAAGAGCTCTTATATGATCACTTTAAGTTACAAAGCAGTAGCACTTTTGAATTCTATGCTGTCAGGAGTTTTGTTTTGAAAGATCAAAATATGTTAGTTTTTGTAAATGTACAAAAATGACAGATCACCAGTGCTTCTGCATCTGCAGCAGTCCATTATTCTTTAGCACATGACAATTTTTAGGAGGGTGTGTTCTGCTTAGATAATAGGAAAAAGAAATGTAGTGAAGGTACTCAAAACTTGAAACATGTTGACCAGCAATGTTGAGGAATCTCCACTGCTAGATATAACTGAAACTCAACTGGACAAACTCAGGTGTTCACTTTAATTAGTTCTACTTTCACCAGGGAGTTGAATCAGACAATTTCCAAAGTCTCTCCCAAGCTATATTATTACAAGTTTCTATGATTAATTTGCTTAACTGGAAAATATTTCATCTTCTATTGACTTTTCAATTCATAAGTTTCAGGTTCCTTTTATTTCCTTCCAGTTCAGGGTCATTTTTGCACACTTTTTTTTTCATAAGATGGACCAGTTTCAAAGAGTGTGTATGCTTTAGAATAGCTAAATAATTGCAGTGTGAAAAATATTACATTTTTTGTACTTCCCCTACTTATCACTTCTGGATTATATTCATAAAAAATGACTTTTATGTATTATTAATCTAACACTTCTAGTAGTATTCATACATAAGTAATTATAAATTTTAACTTTTATTCATTAAATTGAAAGGGTTGAGAGAATTGCTGACATTCAAAGGAGTTTCACAAGACTATTTTTACTAGATAATTAAGCAAAAAAAAAAAAAAAAAAAAAAGCACATGTAATCTATAAAAAATTTTGGTATTTAATTGTTCTGTTTATTTCTTGAGATACCTTCAACATGATATACACATAAAGTTTTCTTGTTATAATAAAAAAATCTTCACTTACATAACTTCCTACCACAGAGTTTGGATAGCTGACAGTTTTCTTTTTTGAGGCAGAAAATTTCAATATTATTGTATTTTTTCCTACTGATAAATACAATATTATAAATTCTAAAAACAACTAAGGAGCTAAATAAATCATAATAATGACCAAAAATTGAAAAAAAAAAATGAAAACATAGGACAATTATAATTCTAAAAAAAAATATCAGCTGCATTATTATGTTCAAGGAACATTTAGATACTGTGTTGAGGGACATGGTTTACTGAGAAGTATTGGTGATAGGTGAACAGTTGGATGGGATGATCTTGTAGGTCTTTCCAACCTTTGTGATTCTATGATTCTGTGATAAACTTCTTACTTATTAAAGTATTTTACACAGAACTAGCTTCACTGGAAGTGTAGTTCCAAGAAGTAAAAAAAGATGACAAGTCCTTAGGGCAGTTGATTTTTTCCTTTTTCAGTATCAGAGATGATGGTGATTTGCCTTTCCATCAGAGGTCTGTACCTCTCATTTGATCATTTGTTTTTTTTCTGGGCCCTCAGATTAAGCTGCACTGTGTATGAAACATCATTTCTTCTTGCCCCTTCTACTTTGAAAATAGCAGCAATAGCTTTCAATAATCCATTAATTTTGTCTGGTTCCATATTTCCTGTAAATGGTGAATGCCATGAGAATTCTGTTTCCTCTGCCAGGTGAAAGGAGTATTCTTTTCAAAATGAGTGTAGAGGAACCAGGTTACAAAACAGAGTCTTAGAATACATAATTACTGAAAAGAAGGGAAAAAGAAAGAACAAGGCTACCTCCCAGAGGCTGTCTGCTCCACTTCCTCTTGCTCTTAAAGTTCTGTTATCTTATCTTGTCATTCTGTTGCAACTACACTTCTGGAAATCTCAAAAACTGATTTCAGCTCCCCAAAAGTTTGACTGATTAGCTTTTCAATTCCCTTTACACTGCATCCCTCTCTTTGCTAACATGCTCAGGAGATGTACTGCTCTAGAAGTAATATTTAACCTTGGTGTAGCCTCACCTTAAATATTGTGTATAAATCTTGAAACCATCCAGAGGAAGTCAGTGAAACTCATAAAAGAGTTGTAAGGCATGTTTTATGAGAAGAGAATGAGAACACTTGCTTTTTGGAGGAAAAAAAAAAGGTGAGAGGTGACCTCATTGCTCTCTACCACTTCCTGAGGAAGGAAACCAGAGAGAGAGGTGCCAGTCTCTTCTTCAAGATAACTGATGATTGGATGCATGAAATGGCACATAGATGTGCCATAGAATGTTCAGATTGGATATTAGGATAAATTTTCATTACGTCAAGCTCTACAAGTCTTTTTAGCATTTTGATAGTAAACTCCATAACATGCTTTCAGTTTTGGTTAGCCCTGAAGTGATCAGGCAGTTGGACTTGATGATATTTGAATATCCTTTCTACCTATTCTATTGCATTCCATTCTATTGCATTCCATTCTCCTTCCATTCTATTCTCATTCTATTCCATTCTCATTCCATTCCGTTCTATTGCATTCAATCCCCGTTCCATTCCATTCTATTGCATTCCATTCTAATGCATTCCATTCTCGTTCCATCCTATTATACACTTTCAATCCAAAAAGTGAAAATTGTGGATCTTGCTGTCAGTGCTATCAAACCAAATCTTATACCCTCCAAATACTTTTATTCTCCTTTTCATTTACCTAATTCATCAAAAGCTTCTTTGCTTCTGTGGATACGTTGGCACACATTGAAAGTTAAAGAAAACTAATGCATTTGCTTAGACTGGTGTTTTAACTAAATACCTTTTAACTAAACACCTTTTAACTAAATACTTATCTGCTGAAGATCAGCCTAAGACTGTAGCTTTTTCAGAGAAAAAACTCCCAAACTTCAGAAGAGTTTCATTGTGTTCTAAAATAATTTGGTGCTTATCTTTGATAAAAGATTGCAAAGATGCTAGAGAAATAAATAAAATACTGAGTCTGAAATAAATGTACAGTAGATGAAATTCTATTTTCACTGAAATCAGCAACAACAAAAAAGGTGTAGAATGTGATAGGGCAAGAATTTAATGTCGGATCATGAAACTCACTGATCTGGGGATTGTAACAAGCATCAGATTATTTTATTTTTGCTTCTGTTGTGTGTTACTTTATAAATTGGCCCTTTGAAATTAATAGCACCATTTGAAGAATTAGCTGTCATGAATATAGGTGAAGTAAATGTACCTATTTTTACTAATGAACATGTTTTTAACTGCCAGCTACAAAGCTAGGTAAATTGTAACAGAGAGAGTATATTATTATTATTATTATTATTATTATTTTAAAACAGATATATTTTGTTTTCTTGTTTATTTTCTTGAGACTAAACAAAAACTGAAGCAAATTACTTTCACCTTGCAAGATTAGTAAAGTTCAGTCCAAGATTTAGTATACTCTGGCAGTGGATCACTGTGTCAGAGAAGCTTCAGGTGTTGCCTCACCTGTGCAAGGCCCTCTCCTTCAACAACTCCTTATCTCATTAGTATGAGTGTTTTACTCTTCTATTGAGTGTTTGGGACATAAGCCCTTTGACTTCTCAGTTTCTTTCAAATCCTTACCTTTTTATGTAAGAAGGACATTAAAAATATTAGAGAGAATCCAAAGGAGGGCTATAAAGATGGTGAAAGAAATGGAGGGGAAGATGTATGAGGAGAGGCTAAGGTTGCTTGGTTGTTTAACCTAGAAAAGAGAAGACTGAAGGAAGACCTCACAGCTTTCCTCACAAGCGAGTGTAGAAGAACAGGCACCAATATCTTCTCTCTAATGACAGTGACAGAACATGAGGGAACAGTATGAATTCACACCAGGGGAAATTCAGGCTGGATACTAAGAAAAGGTTCTTCACCAGAGGTCTGTCAGGCATTAGAACATGCTCTCGAGTAGTACTCATAGCACAAGCTTTTTGGAGTTCAGGAAGCTTTTGGAAAATGCTATTAGAAATATGATTCGAATTTTGGACGGTCCTCTCAGGAGTTGGACTTGACCCTTGTGGTTTCCATCCAACTGAGGATTCTCTACGATTCTATGAAAGTGATCGCCGAGGATCGCCGCTTCGGAGCTGTTTCAGCCAGAGTCGCAGCGGCTGATCGCGAAGAACACGTGGATCTCGATCGGTTCCCTCTTCCGGGGGTCCCCGAGACAACAGAGAAGCCCGGCAGATCTCGCGAGAGCGGCTGACGCAGCGGGGGCGTTGCCAGGGCAACGCCTTGAAAAAACCTCCGGGAGGGCAGCACCAGGGCGGAGAGGAGAGGCGTTATCACTGTGAGGTGAGTGGCAGGTGCGGGGTCACCCATTAACGACCTGGTAAGGGGGCGAGGGCAGAGCCAGCACTATCAGCAGCAGGGTAGGGCTTATCGGTCACGCCCTGTTAAGGCTATTCTAGTTGTGCTAATTACTCTTCAGGTTCTCCATGGCTCCACCCCGGCGGAAGGCTACTGTCTCTAAAAATAATGTGGGGACCCAGACAGAGGCCCCCTGCACATGTAAAAGAAAGACTGCCAAGAAGAATGCAGAGATGCAGACTGAGGTCCCAAAACAACATGCTAGTGTGCAGGTCACTGGCTGTGATGAGTGCCAGAGCCTGGCCCTTGCAGTGCCAGGCGATGGAGGCAGCACTTGTGTAAGATGTGACCAGCTAAAGGACTTACTTTGCCTTGTGGTCAACCTGAAGGAGGAGGTGGAGAGGCTAAGGACCATAAAGGAATGTGAGAGGGAGATTGATTGGTGGTGCCAGTCCCTATCAGCCCCGAGATCTTGGCACACAGCTGAGGCTCTGCGTGGAGCGTGTCACTCCCTGCCGCCTTGCAAACAGGTAGTAGAGGGGAACCGGCAGGTAGACTGTGTTCCTGCTGCAGTGCAAGGCAATTTGAGAGCAGAGCAAGGCAATCTAAGGGAGGAGGAGGAGTGGAAAAGGATACCAGCTCGGCGAAGTGGGCGTCCTCCATCCCAACCATCCTCGGCTCCCCAGGTGCCTCTGCAAAATAGGTTTGAGGCCCTGAATCTCGAGGGAGAGGTGAGTGAGGGGGTGGAGGGAGGTCCACCTGTAAGGTTGCCTCGGGCAAAGCGGTTGACCCCACGCCTCAAGACTGCCTCCGCCCGGAAGGACAGAAGGGTGGTTGTCATAGGTGACTCCCTGCTCAGAGGAACGGAAGGCCCTATATGTCGGCCTGACCCTACCCGTAGGGAGGTGTGCTGCCTCCCTGGGGCAAGGGTCAGGGACATTGCTAGGAAACTTCCTGGTCTGATTGGCCCTTCTGATTATTACCCATTATTGATAGTTCAGGCTGGCAGTGATGAAGTCGCTGAGAGAAGCCTGAGGTCTATCAAGGAAGACTTCAGGGGACTGGGGCGGGTAGTTGAAGGAACGGGTGTGCAGGTGGTTTTTTCTTCCCTACCTTCAGTGGCAGGGAAGGATACCGAGAGCATCCAAAAAACCCGCCTCATAAATAAATGGCTAAGAAGTTGGTGCAAGCACAGGAACTTCGGTTTTTTTGACCACGGGGCAATTTACTCTGCGCCTGGCATGATGGCTGCAGATGGAAGTAGCCTGTCTCCAAGGGGTAAGAGGATCCTAGCCCAGGAACTGGCAGGGCTCATTGAAAGGTTTTTAAACTAGGTATGAAGGGGGAAGGGGACAGAATGAGGGCCACTGGGGTTGAGCGGGTAGTTCGTGGCTCAAAATGGAGTTCGATGGGTGAAAAGGGTGGAGTTCAAAGGGATGGAGAGAGGCAGCGGGGTGCTGCTTCCCTAAAGTGTCTATACACTAATGCGCGCAGCATGGGAAATAAACAGGAAGAGTTGGAGATCTGTGTGCGGTCGCAAGGCCATGATCTCATTGCGATCACGGAGACATGGTGGGACAGCTCGCATGACTGGAATGTTGTCATGGAGGGCTATGTGCTTTTTAGGAAAGATCGGCTGGCGAGGCGGGGTGGTGGAGTTGCTCTTTATGTGAGAGAGCAGCTAGAATGTATTGAACTCCACCTGGGGGAGGGTGATGTAGCAGTGGAGAGCTTGTGGGTGAGAATCAAGGGGCAGGCTGGTATGGGTGACACCGTTGTGGGTGTGTACTACAGGCCCCCTGATCAGGAGGAGGAGGTTGACGAGGCCTTCCACAAGCAACTGAAAGTAGCGTCGCAATCCCAGGCGCTAGTGCTTATGGGGGACTTCAATTATCCAGATATTTGCTGGAAAAGCAACGTGGCCAGGCATGCGCGGTCCAGACGGTTCCTGCAATGTGTCGAAGACAACTTTCTGATGCAGATGGTGGAGGAACCAACGAGGGGAGGGGTGTTACTGGACCTTATTCTCACAAATAAGGACGGGTTTGTTAAGGAAGTAGAAGTTGGGGGTAGCTTGGGTTGTAGTGACCACGAGATGGTGGAGTTCAAGATCTTGAGTGGAAGGAGCAAAGCAAAAAGTAGGATTGCTACCCTGGACTTTAGGAGAGCCAACTTTGATCTCTTCCGGGACCTACTTGGAGCTATCCCGTGGGCTAGGGTGTTAGAAGGTAAGGGGGCCTGTGAGAGCTGGTTGGCATTTAAACAGCTCTTCTTCCAAGCCCAGGATCGGTGCGTCCCTGTGAGCAAGAAATCAGGAAAGGGTGGCAGGAGACCTGTGTGGATGAGCAAGGAGCTCATGCACAAACTCAAAGGGAAAAAGAAGGTCCATGAAATGTGGAAAAAGGGTCTGACCACTCGGGAAGAATATAGAAATGTTGTCAGGGCCTGCAGGGATGCGACGAGGAAGGCTAAAGCCCACCTGGAATTGAATCTAGCAAAGGTGGTAAAGGATAATAAAAAAGGTTTTTTTAAGTATGTTAACAGTAAAAGGAAGAATAGGGAGAATGTAGGTCCCCTACTAAGTGAGGGGGGTGTTCTGGTAACGGGGGATGCTGAGAAGGCGGAGATACTGAATGCCTTCTTTGCTTCTGTCTTCAGTGAAAAAGCTCCCCCTCGGGAATCCCAGGCCCTGGTGGTTAGTGAGAAGGTCTGGGGAATGGAAGACTTCCCTTTAGTCAGGGAAGAGGCGGTCCGAGAGCGCCTAGGCAACACCAATGTTCATAAATCCATGGGACCCGATGGGGTGCATCCACGGGTGCTGAGGGAGCTGGCAGAGGTGATTGCTGAACCGCTCTCTATCATCTTTGAGAGGTCTTGGAGAATGGGGGAGGTGCCTGAAGACTGGAGGATAGCCAATGTCACTCCGGTCTTCAAAAAGGGCAAGAAGATCCAGGTAATTACAGGCCAGTCAGCCTCACCTCTGTCCCTGGAAAGGTGATGGAACAGATTGTTGTGGATGCCATCTCCAGACAACTGGAAGAAAAGGAGGTTATCAGGAGTAGTCAGCACGGGTTCACCAGGGGGAGGTCGTGCTTGACCAACCTGGTAGCCTTCTATGATGTTGTCACTGGCTGGGTGGATGGGGGGAGAGCAGTGGATGTAGTCTACCTTGATTTCAGCAAGGCATTTGACACTGTCTCCCACAACATCCTTATAACGAAGCTGAGGAAGTGCGGGATAGATGAGTGGACAGTGAGGTGGGTTGAGAACTGGCTGACTGGCAGAGCACAGAGGGTTGTCATTGGCGGTGCAGAGTCTGGTTGGAGACCTGTAACCAGCGGTGTTCCCCAGGGGTCGGTGCTGGGACCGGTCCTGTTCAACATCTTCATCAATGACCTTGATGAGGGGGTAGTGGCCACCCTCAGCAAGTTTGCTGATGATACGAAGTTGGGAGGATTGGCTGACACGCCCGAAAGCTGTGCTGCCATTCAGCGAGACCTGGACAGGCTGGAGAGCTGGGCAGTAAGGAACCATATGAAGTTTAACAAAAGCAAGTGTAGAGTCTTGCACCTAGGGAGGAATAATTCCATGCACCGGTACAGGTTGGGGGATGACCTGCTGGAGAGGAGCTCTGTGGAGAGGGACCTGGGTGTCCTGGTGGACGACAGGTTGGCCATGAGCCAGCAGTGTGCCCTGGTGGCCAAAAAGGCCAATGGCATTCTGGGGTGCATTAAAAGGAGCGTGGCCAGCAGGTCGAGGGAGGTGATCCTCCCCCTCTACTCTGCCCTGGTAAGGCCTCACCTGGAGTACTGTGTCCAGTTCTGGGCTCCCCAGTACAAAAAAGACAGGGATCTCTTGGAAAGAGTCCAGCGGAGAGCCACAAAGATGGTGAAGGGCCTGGAGCATCTCCCCTATGAGGAAAGGCTAAGTGAGCTGGGTCTGTTTAGCCTTGAGAAGAGAAGACTGAGAGGGGACCTGATCCAGGTCTATAAATATCTAAGGTGTGGGGGGCAAAGTGGCGAGGCCAGACTCTTTTCAGCAGTGTGCGGAGACAGGACAAGGGGAAATGGCCAGAAGCTGGAGCATAGGAAGTTCCGCACAAATGTGCGCAAGAGCTTCTTTACGGTGAGGGTGACGGAGCACTGGAACAGGCTGCCCAGGGAGGTTGTGGAGTCTCCTTCTCTGGAGATATTCAAGACCCGCCTGGACGCCTACCTGTGTGACCTGGTATAGGGATCCTGCTTTGGCAGGGGGGTTGGACTCGATGATCTCTGGAGGTCCCTTCCAACCCCTACGATTCTGTGATTCTGTGATTCTGTGAAATGATTAGGTAAGCACGCCTGTATTATACTTTATGACAAAATCCACAGACACATTTTAGTGCACTTGTTATGACAGTGATATCATATCTTTATGTAAAGTCTTAATCATAAAGTATAGGAATCTGAGTTACTTGGACAACATAAATCTCCTCTACTTTTTCATGAGAACTAATGCATGTGGAAGAATTCTGTTATAGGACAATAAACAGAATAGATTAAGATCAAAAGATCAATATACACATACTGCTGAATTAATAGATATCTGCTAGCTCTCAAAAGAGGGCATGTAATTACTCTGCTTTAAAGAATGGTTTGAAAGTTCAGCTGAAGGAGAAACTGAATGTGCTTATGTAATAAATTCTATAATACTGTTAAGGACTACCTGTCTGAATTAAAAGTACAATACCACCCCTCACAAAAAGAATATTTAAAAAAAAAAAAAAAAAAAAAAAAAAAAGAGGCTGCTAAAAATCTGCTTAAATAAGTAGATAAATGTTACATTTATGTTGGTATATATAATAGGTGAGATGCCATTCTCCATCTCTGAGACCTGCTGTCACAGTATGAATCATGTTCACCCAACCAAATTCTCTTACCTTCCCAAGAGGTGTCTAAATAGCACACTCAACCTGGTAGAAAAGACCTCTGATCTACACTGGAGTCCAAGCAGTTCCCATGAAATTTCTGTAAGGTGTTCAAGATCAAAATCGCCAATGGGTGCCAAACTAAGAATTAAACAGTGTAAACAAGAAACTTCAACACTTCAGCTTATGATAAAAGGTATACACACACAATTTTATTAGTATGCCTGTCACAGATATGAATACCAATACCTTCTGTAGGGATTTCATAACATGTGGAACGAATGTCCAAGGTAATGGTCCTTAAGCTTAGAAGTTTGGAAAGTACATATTCTCAAGATGCATTTTGTTATAAGAACTGTGTATTCCTTTCTTGCCTATTCTGGAAACAGAGACATGATTTTTTTTTTTTTTTTTTTTTTTTTTTTGAACTCTTATATGTCATAAAAAATAATGTCCTTCTGGAAAAGTTCAAGTTCATTTCTTCATTCATTTAACAGCATTCCACCTCAGTCAGTAGGATATGTTCTTATTGAACGTTTTAAGATCAAAGGCAGAAATTATTTCATATACTCATGAAGAATGAGTATAACCCTTCTTTGATGCTTGGACATATAAAATTGTAATTGTTAAGTTAGTAAAAGTTGAAAACAGTAATTTTTGGAGTTATAAAAATAGACACCAACAGTTAGACTTCCTATTCTTTCATATAGTTGAGCTCTTCTAGACCTTTCTCTATCCCTTGTTTCTAAGGATCTTTCCACAGACCAGTGTTCATTAAAATCCTTTATTACAATCTTGACAGTAGCCTTTTTCACGAGACTAGCTGACAAGATGGTTTCTTGCCACAATAAAACTCATAATTTTGTTTGGGTGTTTTAAGTATGCTATCTAAGCTCTAGATACATCTTTCCTGCCTTACCTCTGTCAAAGTTTTTGTACTAATAGTAATATATATATGTTAAAATAATACTAAAGTACATTCTAAATAAAATGCTACAGACTCATTTTGAATTTTCTAAATGAATTCAAAGTTTAAAAAGTCCTCTAAGAAATTTTATGTTCTTAGATGCTAGGATTTAAAACTATAAAATTTCAGTTCTTTGCAGAATTATTTTAGTGTTCTTACCTAGAAGGTAACCAGCTTTCTTAAAAATAATTAAATTTTCTGGTGTAATGAGGGAGCTGATTGAGCCTTAACAATAGCATTATGACTGTACCTGTAATTATTAATAATTGTTACTGCTCCATGTAAAGTTGTCTATTTATACAAGACAGCAAGTTCTACCAAAAATAGCATTAATATGTATGGAGTTATTGAAAACTTCTGATTTCCTATGGAGAAGCAAGAAAAGTTATTATTTTTAGGAAAAAAAAAATAGATTAATTAAATTTAATACTAACTAATCATACTTTCTTGGAAGTTACCACATTTCTTGTGCAACAGTGTTTTTAAATGGAGGCTTTTACATAAAGTGCATCAGGAAGCATGGCTTTCTTAGGCTTATATGGATGTTTCACTTTCTTTCTATTCTTACCACCTTGGTTCACTTCTCACAGATACATCTCCAGCTAGGCAAAATTGTCCAGGTCTCAATCCAGTGCAAGTGATATAAGGAGCTCCATCCCTCTGCTGAGAAAAAATAAAATAAAATAAAATAATTGAAAGCCTGTTTCATCATCCCTCCTTGTAAGGAAGATGAGATAACTAAGGCTAATATAAAAAGCTGGCCAGTCTCCACTGGTAAGGAATATCACTATTTGTAGAAGAGAGAAGAATGAAGGAAGGGCTCTTTGAAGCTCTTCTCTTCCCTCTCCAGTTTTTCTCTTTCCTTTTTTTCTTTTTCCTCTTGAATCTTTTGTTCCTTTAAAGCTACAGGAGTACTTTGCATTTTTCTCTGCTTTGTTGCCACCTAGAGGAGAGGAGAGTGAAGAGCAGATGCAGGAATAGCATGAATATATTCAAGGTCAGGATCCAAAAAGGATAGAGCTGAAAGGAGTTGGATGGGCAAACTCTTGGAATGCTGGAGAGCGTGCACTAGTGTACAGACAAATGGTAAACAGGCTACAGTAGAGGCTTTTTCTGTATAAATTCTCCTACAAGTCCATTAGAACTAAGCAAGAAGACCTCAGCTGTTAATTCCTCACCTATTCACTAATTTGTTATCATTAATGGGAAAAGACTGATGTATACTTACAAAATAAGAGATCTAAGTTTGTATGTACATTAGTTTTAATCTTAGATTTAGATTCATATGCTGGCACATCTGAGTATTTCAAAGAAGCTTTACAACAGTTTCTACTACTAGCAGATATATTACAGGTAAATACAGTAAAGAGGGAAGATAATTTATAATGAAAAAAGCTCAAAAACATCTGGAAATAACTTAGGGATCATATCAGAAATAAACAAACTAACCCAATTTTTATAGCAGCTGGAAAAGAAATCTTACTAAATAACCTGCTTCCTGCCACAGGACAAACAAATTGAAATACCTTGGAAATTTGAAATAATCACCAGCGAGAGCATTCAGCTTCTTTACAAATTTAAAAGGCAAAAAAAAAGTCAATGAATAAATAAATAAATAAGGAATGCTGAACGCCCTATGAAATCTGTATTCCATGCAACTAATATCAGAATTATCAATAGGTAAAACTGAAATATTTGATTACACCTACATTTAGAAAACTACTGATTTGCAATCATTGATTTAAATACTGAAAAATAGACTTACCAACTTGGGATATCAATACTTTCCAGTCTTGCAGTAGTAGAGAAAGTCTCAATGTTGCTGTTGTTATTATTGTTGGTGCTGTTAATTTAGTTTCCGTGATTTAGTGGAATCAGACATTTAACCCGTAAGATTTCATCTACTATTCTATAACTTGTTCCACAAATATTTAATATATTGTGCTACTTCTGAAGTTCAATTTATTCCTTCACTTAATATTTCTTTGAAAACAAATCATGAGTTTTAAAAGTAAAATTAAGTTTAACACCCTATAAAATGTTTGGATATGCCTGTCACATTAAATGAGATCATTTGTTACTACAGGAACATTTTCTATTTCTTTCAAGGAAGGATACTAAATGTCTGATATTAGATTTTAAGTTGATAATACACTGCATTAAGAGAAAGGATGTCTAAAAAAAATATATAAGAGAAAAGCAAGAAAGTCCTTTCTGCATCCAGTTTTCCATTTTCTTCATGTCTTCAAACGGTTCTAAGAGGCTGATAAAAAACTTACTGAAGCAAACAGAAAATCTTTACTGACTTTGTAACAGGGCTCAAATGTTGTCTGGTTTCCTAAACAAGTTTCCTTAGCTTCCCTGTATGCAGCTAAGGACTTAAAGAAAACTTTACAAAGTAATTTATATTTAACCAAAGTGTTTTCATTTTTTTAGGATGTCAAGCAGTTTAAATCCAAATGTCTGAAAGGACTACTAATGGGTTGAAAGCCATCAGATTTGCAGTTTATGGTAGAGGAAAGAGTTTGACTTTTTTTTTTTTTTAAACAAATTGATATTTAACCTTTACAGCTATTCAAGGCCCCCTATTGCTGACAGTTGCACTTGTTTCACGTTGCCTGAATTTTAAGCAAGTCAGTAATACTTCAGGTTTTATTGCAGCTATTTACTAGAGTGGAAACACTGACCTCCACATGACAGCAGCACAAAGACGCGTTTTTGAGCTATTGATGTGAGATTGCACCAAGCTCAGCTCTTCAGAGGTACTTTGTCTGTGCAATATCTGACATTTTCTGTGCTTTTTCTCTAGTGGAATCTTCAGACCAAGATTGGAGCCCAGTCTCCTTCTAATATGCACTGGGAGATTTGGAGGTTTAATAAGAAGAACTGCTAAAGATTAATCAGCTACACTTATCATACAGGAAAAACAAAACTGTAATAATAGAAAGATATAGCTACAACAACAAAGTTAACTCATATCTAAATTTATAGCATTGTTCACATACTTCAGGTAATTAAGCTAACTTAGCAATTGCTAAGGAATCCCAAGACCAGTTTGCATTCACATGGAAGGACAGACTTTTCAAATTCTGTCTCAGGAGTATTGTGCATTTGCCTGCCTTTTGTCATAACCTGGTGACGCATGACATGGCAAATTGGAACAAACTTTCTACCATCAAAATGTATCACTAATCAATGATCTAATGTTAACATCTGACTTGAAGCTGACTTCAGGCATTAGAGGAGTCAGTAACTTAAATAACTGACCATTTACAAGAAAAAGAGTGAGCTATAAAGCCGTGGAAAATACAAAGACCAGGACTATCAGGAACTTACCACCAACCTGCTCAATCATTGGTTCATGCTGCAAAGGGGTAGTGCAGTGGAATTTCCAGGTCACAGCCTGAACCAATGGTTAAACACCAAATAAGAAGGCATGAATAACCCAAGTAGCTCTAGAGCAAGCAATGCACCTGAGTGACTGGGAATTGTGGACTCTGGATCTGCCTCTTCTTACCCTCATTTAGCAGCTGAGGGAGCAGTAGCTTTCTGGGTAGAGATTGCACAGCTCTTGAGATATCACTGGTCATTGGAAAGGATGAACTAATTTTTCTTCATTATGTCCTGGTTATATTAGTATTCCATATCATGAGATCATGTGACAAGCTGTTGGGAGCAGAAACACAGTACACTGTGGAGCTGTACTGCCTCTTCTTTTAGCAGTCTTACATGAGCTCTGACAATCCGAGAGGAAGATACACCCAGATGATGCACCTCATTTAGCAATTATATATGTAAAGGTACTGTTGTATTTCAGAAATGACTTCAGTGTAAAGGTACTGTTGTATTTCAGAAATGACTTTAGTGGGGGCTGCAGATGCCTTAGAATTAGGACTTGCTGGCATGATAGAAGAATTTGAAAAACAGATGTGGTTTTCTTTTTTTTTCTGTTTGAGCTTGTTAATAGAACAGTAATTTTGTGTGTGTGTTTTTTTGTTTGTTTGTTTTTGTTTTTGCATATCACTTAAAATTTAGCTGCTACAACCTAGTAGGAAGCAAAACAGTAGTATAAATATATAATCTGTGATACATTTTTCCAATAAAAAAGCAGAACATCTCATACAAGTACTCAGTGGTCTGATTCTATAAGTTCTATGAAATGAGCATTCAACTTCTGTATCTCAAAGATGAAAAATTAGTTGCAGGGTCTAAGATGAGTTTGTCGGTGAATCTAGCATTAATTTTCTCTAGTCTGTCCAGACTCTTGTCTGGCAAAAGCATTACTCTCAGCTTCTACATACTGAGAAAGGGACTATACACAGCTGCTGGAAAACACTTGATGGAAAAGTAGATTCACTGAAGTGTACTATATGTCTATTTTGTTTTCAGTCTGAATAATTTTGCAGGATGAAGAGGAGAGGACAGTTATCCTAATCGAATTATTATTATTATTATTATTATTATTATTATTAATATTAATATTATTAAAGAGCTTGAGAACTTTCCTTAGACTTGTTCTTTAGTCACCTCGAAACAAGTAAGATCTGGTTAGTGGAGTTCTTTCTGAAGGAAAAAGTCTTAACTGAACATATCCCACTTCTAATCCATCACTACTTGTGCAGAACTACTCTTTTGAACAGTTTAATAGTTACAACACTTGCCCAGGAAATAGGACATATATTCAATTTCCTTTTCAGCTGCATCCCCTACTTCTCAAGGTCAGGCTCACACTGGTGGATTATAAAGCAAGAGTGAAAAAGGAAAATAGAAAATGGAAAGCTAGTCTTCAGCTGGGTCACTGTGCAGGTGGGAGTTATAAAGATAAGTGAAAATAAAAGAAATGGAAGCCTAATACTCCTTGTGGTTGTAGGTCTGAAACACTTCTAATTGCACCAATTTCTCTCATTTAGAAGTGAGAGCTTTAATTACCAGGTTAATATATTGTCCTAGTTTCAGTCAAAACAGTAGCACCAATATCTAGCTGTTGCTGAGTGATGTAAGCATATTTGGGGCCAGGAGTTCCAGTTCTCTTCCCTATCCCTGGAGAGGAGAGGAGAGGAGAGGAGAGGAGAGGAGAGGAGAGGAGAGGAGAGGAGAGGAGAGGAGAGGAGAGGAGAGGAGAGGAGAGGAGAGGAGAGGAGAGGAGACAGCTAAGAGCTGTGTGGTGTTAGCTCACTTGCCTGCTGGGTTAAGCAACAACATGTATAAAAGTTATGTGTAATTTTTTCCATAAGTTGTTAGGTGTTACTCATGTGAGTAAACATCTACAATTGGTGATGTCAGTAGAATTAAATCTAATCAGCTCTGCAGTGTTTTAGTTCACGATAGCAATAACTCCAACTGCTTGCAAGTGAGCCTGACAGTACAGGAATAAATACATTAAGGACACGTTTTGAAAATGCAGAGAGCATAGCTAGCAGAAGCATTCAACAGATGCAGCAGTTTGCATAGAGTTCTTTGGCTCTCATTTGGAGAAATTTTAAGGCATGTTAAGACAAGTAGGATGGGGTCCCAGGGAATCTCTAGACACCTCTAAGGTGCTTTAGCTGCTTCTAACAAATGTAAATAGCCAGCCTTTGACCTAGGGTGCTGGAACTGTTGCAGCTGTCCTCTGATTAGAGATATAAAACACTCAGCGTGTGTGAGAGACCTTTGTAAGAGCCTGGTCTAGAGAGCAGACAAATACGGTATCAAATGCAGTATCATATATATATATTTGTATGGGTGATAGGCTTTTGTCTACAGTACATTAGCATAATTAGTTCCTCCACTCTCAACAGCTGGCAAAAAAAAGATAGCAATGTTCATCCCCACTACTGAGATAAATAATCTCTAAAAAGGGGAAAGATGGAAAGTAATCACTTCTAGCTTACCTAAGGGCCTGCAACTATCTAAGGGTTTCACTACTCCCAGTGTTAAAAAGGTGACAGACATGCCTACTTTCAATTAATCTAGTGTACCTAAACAACACAAGGCAGCCTAGAACAAGCAGAGACATTGTAATAGGTAACCCCCTGCTGCAGTGGACAGAGGAATCCAACTGCTGATCTGATTTATGAACTAATGAGTTGTGCTGCCTACCAGGGGAGTAAATCCAGGTTGTTGCAGAAGCACTGCCAGATCTGATCCAGATCTTAGGCTACTACTCCCTGCTGTTGTTCTACGTGGGTACAAAAGATGTTATCAAAAGATACACCAGAGCTCTGAAGGCATGGGGTCTCAGATGGTGTTCTCAGTCCTTCTTAATGAGGGGAAAGGATGTAAGGAAGGAGTGCACTAATAGGAGACAGCAACAGTTCATTGCAAAACTGGTGCCTTAGTTTCCTGTGATCATGGTATCCTGCTTGAGGATCTGCTTGGGAGAGAGATACAGGATGCAGATTTCGGAGTCTTCATGGTGGAGTACCATGGCATAAAGCCCTGAAAGGAAGGCGGGGGGGGGGGGGAGGGGGCTGTGTCCAAAAAAGCTGGTTAATATTCAGTGATCACTTCCTTCAAACTCAGGTGTGGTGCATTCCAACAAAGACAAAGTCAGGCAAAAGGTGTTAAGAGGCCTACAGGGATAAACAAGCAGCTCCTGGCCAAACTTAAAATCAAAAAGGAAGTTTAGAGCAGGTGTAAGTAATGATACTGTAACCTGGTGGGAATTCAGAGATAGTATCCAAAGAGCCAGGTATCAAGTTAGAAAAGCTAAAGCTGAAAAACAAGGGCAACAGTTGCAGAAGAAAGAGTAGAGAAAACATGGACGCTTTCCTGAAGGGAGCTGGTTCCTTTAACAGTGAAAAGGCTGAGATACTGAATGCCTCAGCCTTTACTAAAAAGTCTCGTCTTCAGAGCTCTTATGTCCCAGAAGCCAGGGTGAATAACTGAAGTTTCATTGGTGGAGAAGGATCAGGTCAGGGAATACTTGAGCCAACTGGACATCTGTATGTCCCTGGGCCCTAATGAGATGCACTCACAAATGCTGAGGGATCTGGCAGATGTGATTTTGAGGCCATACTCAGTCATCTTTACTTGATTGGGCAAGTAGGAGAGGAAACAAGGGATAGGAGAAAAGCAAATGTCAATTCTGACTTCAAGAAAGGCAAGAAGGAAGATCTGAGGAACTACAGGCCAGTCAGCCTTACCAGAATGCTGGAAAAGTGATGGAACTTGAAACTATTCCTTGAAACTATTTCCAGGCACAGGAAGGAGAAGAATAACAGCAGGAGTAATCAGCATAGATTCACCAAGGGGAAGTCATGTCTGATACATCTGGTAAGCTTCTATAAATGAAATCACCAGCACGATCAATGAGGGAGCAGTGGGTGTTGTCTTCCTGGGCTTCGGTGAGACCTTTGACGCTGTCTCCCATGAGATCCTCATAGACTACCTGGAGTACTGTGCCCATTTCTGGGCATGTCAGTACAAGAGAGACTTTGACATACTGGAGTGAGTTCATCAAGTGGCTACCAAGATGATGAGTAGACTGGAGCATCTCTGCCAGAAGGCTGAGAGAATAAAGATTCTTCAGCTGAGAGGAGTCTCAGGGAGATCTTGTCAGTTTGAATTGGATACAGAGAGGATAGATCTAAGGTCTTTTTAGTGGTGCATACTGACAGGACAAGAGGCAATAGGTACAAACTTGAACAAAGGAGGTTCCATGAGGAAGCACTTCTTTACTGTGAATATGGCTGAGCACAGGTGGTGGAGTCCCCTTCCTCTTCAAATCTTCTAAAGCCACCTGGACATAGCCCTAAGCAACCTGTTCTGAGTGACCTTAGTTGAGCAGGGTGATTCTGCAAGGTGAATCTCAGAGGTCCCTTTCAACCTTAAGCATTCTGTGTTTTGGAGAAAACAGTTGTGCAGCTTGTGATTCTATGAAATAAATGAACAGATCCATTAATAAAGCAGCATCTCCATACTGAAGGTATGTTCTTAAGAATTAATACGTATTTTTCAAAATATGTAATTATAGGGGTTTGTCCATTGCATTCATTTATATATATATAAAGAGCAGCAGCATTTTGAATGCCAGTGCAGATTGATGTCAGCACTAACAGGATAAGTATTTGGAGTGGCACTCAGTGAATGATTGACATTGAGTATACAGCAAGTTCTTATTCTGTCTGAAGTTGGCATGCTTCTAGGTGTCAAAGTTAATCCACTGCCAGCTATTTGACAGCATTGTACTTAGTGTCTGATGCTAGTCTCCAAAACGTTCATGATTAAGACTGCATACAAATGTACTTATTCAATTGTATAAGTGTAACAGTTCTCCTAACACAAGAAAAGGTGGAATCTCCATACTAACATATTATTTCCACAGAAAGGAGTAAATTGTTGCATGGGATACCAATACGTTTATGCTGAATGTGTAAATTGGCAATTGTCTTTGCGATCTTGAAGTTGTGAGAAATATTTTACCTATATGAAGTTTTATGTCAGCCAGAGAGTTCTGGAAACATCATAAGCAGAAGTAAGAGCCCTGAATGTATAGAAAGAACGCTATGTTATGTTCCCCAAAATGTTATGCTCATTCATATAAGGATGCTATAAGATCTCTTTGGGATTTGTAATGCTTCAAGTACTTCAACAGCTGAAAGCTGTTTTTCCAACTAGCTCTTGATTTCAGAATGTATGTAAGAAGCCTTCTAGAGTCTTCTACACAGGGTAGAGCAAGAGATGACATCCTGCCATTTCCAGGGTTCAGGGTCTTTGAATCCATGTATTGCCCTTGTGTAAACATCTCATTTGCACTTCCAAAGCAGGCCTACATCTTGCAAGACTAAAGCAAGTCAGTAAAAGTACAAAATAGCTGTGAGTAAAAAGAAGTTTGAAATACTATCTCTTTCCTTTGCTCCCTTCCTTACTCTTTAGTCTTATATCCTGTTTTCTGCATAAGCATACACTGCTTTCTTTAAGGTAACAGAAATGGACATTTTGCAAATTGCTTCCAAGACAGCAAGCCAGAGAATGCTAACTATGACAGATCCAAGCAGGTTAGCCAAAAGGGTGGCAACATAAAATGAAAAGACAGAGAAAGGTGGGGTGTATAACAGGATCAAAATAGAGTAGGACAGGAAGAAAGGGTGAAAACAAAGGCATTTATGACATAGATGCAGCCTTTTAACTGAGTGTTTTGTATCCTACAAACCTCAAAGGAAAAATCCCAGGCTTCTGTCGTCTTCTGTTGTAACTTTTAACATTCCTTTTAACATAATCTCCAGCATAGCTCCTGGGAGCAGAGGTGGCTTTTCAGCTGTGGAACCTCAATGCTTCAATAAATGGAATTATTTTCTTATTTTTACTATGCACAAAACATCAGTATTTTACCTCTTTATTTCCCTTGCATGGTGTAAGTAAGATTAGCATGCTTTATGCTTCCTTTGCTATAACAGTAGGGTGTTGGGTTTAAGAGGCTATTTCACATCTAAATGTTCTCATGTAGACTTTTTTTCTACCACAAGTGAGCTCTCAAGTATATTTTTATGCTTGTCCAAGATTAACAGAAATCTGCCAGCAGTGTCACTTTGGGTGACTCATGACAAGCTCTGTACACACAGAGATCCTTGGCATATCCATAGACGGTAATTGCTGGCTTTTTCGATAAGTGCAGTATTTCTCTCAGGTGTCAGAAGGATCTTTTAACCCATGTTTCCAGGATTTTAGAGTAAGACCTAACCTATGCATTCTGTAGAGGTGATTTGTGCATGCATGTATGTTGCTCCCAAAGTAAGGCCTCCCAATTATTTCCATGGAAACAATAGTAGATACAAAGAGCTCAACAGCCTTAACTGATAAAGCATATTCCCAAATATATTCAATATAGTAAGCACCGTTAAATATGTATTTTCAACAGTGATGTAAAAGAGCCTTCGTGGTGCACTTGTAAAAATTTGCACCAAGGTGACCCACTGTTTCTGGGGGCACTGCTGAAACACACCACCCACTGTACTCACATTTATGTTGATTTCCAAATGTGTTCAGCAAGAGTCAATGAATGTCAATGGATGCAATTTTTTCTGTATAGATATATTCAATTGCACACCATTGCTTCATGTGTGCTTCCATGGCAGATGCTATTTTGTCAGACTGCCCCTCTGCTGCCGTTTGTTTCATGGCAACAAAATGTACTGGAATATTGGTGGGAAGGTTCACCCTTTCCTGCCACGCCACCAACATCTGTCTTTGACACTGTGGGACAATAGAATAAAAATAGGATGCTTTACTTTCAGAGCAGCTGCCATTGATTAAAATTTACAGAATGTGAAAATATTTTATACATCCAATAAATAAATATATTTAATCACACATTTTTCCATTCAGGAAATCTCAGATAACCAAAAGAGAGTCACTGTTACCATCCTGTGAAAGAATAACTGTTTTCAAACAGTTTCCAAAGCACATACCACATGAAATAGTTGCTGCCTACATTAAGAAGTATAGAATTTAGTACAAGTTATTGTTTTCTTATAGATTGTTATTCTCCACATAACAGTCAGTCTATTTATACTACATTATCATCTTTTTGTTTGTTCATAAAATCATCGAGTCATATTTGTCACAGGTCATTGGTTGTAGTACTTCTTAATCTTTACACAGAAGTGAGGTAAGACAGTGAGGCTGAAAATGTAGATTTGCTTACTGATGATATCTGCTGGTGAATACACTGTTAGCCTTTAGCAAGCAGTACTTGATCCTCTGTCACTACACTCAGTAATTTTTAATAGATTTCTTGGTAGAGGTGTGTGGCAAGGGATACAGCATTGCAGAATACTAGCAAAACTTATCCAGAACATATCCATTAATTATCCCTGTTTGCCTTTTTCTTTTCCGTTATGTGTTGCTCATCTGGATGATACTTTTACTTACACAGTACCTCTTAAAAATGCTGTATGTTTTCCTGAAGGAAAAGCATGAATTTTAAGGTCATGTTAATCAAATATCAGTGTCACAAGTGCAGAGCTGAATGGACATAAAAGTTATCTTGTTATATGTATTTTTAATGTGCTAATCCAGTGTTATGGGTAAAAAAGAACACATTATAAATATGCAGAGAGAAATTTATTCTTAATCAAATTAATGTTTTAAGAGCCCGATAGTTAAAACTAATAGAGAAATTTCTCATTAAAATTCAGCTAAAATTGTTATACATAAACTTCCTTATACCTCTATGTTTCCATCAATCTAACATCATCTCTTCTCATGCCCATCTGGGTCCTAAGATTAGATGTCTCAGTTTTCCATGTAAGAGAAAGTGATGACTACGATGAGTCATCCACATCCATGATTTTCAGTGTGGGGAGATTAACATTAAGACTTCTAGTCTTGAATCATCATAGAATGATAGAATCATAGAATGGCCTGAGTTGAAAAGAACCACAATAATCTTCGAGTATCAACCCCTCTGCTATGTGCAGGGTCGCCAGCCACTAGACCAGGCTGCCTGGAGCCACATCCAGCCTGGCTTTGAATGCATCCAGGGATGGGGCAGTCTTTGATTGTTTTAATTTTTTTTATGACTCACTGACTGTTAACCCCCACTAGCTGCTCCCAGCTGCTCAGCCCCCAGGGTCTCCTACTTGCTGGGCAGCGACTCCCAGGCTTTGCCAGAGGCTTCCCAGAAGGCACTGGCAGAGCTCAGCTCAGGCAGGCAGGCAGGCAGGCAGCAGCACTTGGCTCAGGGGCAGGTGCTGAAGGCAGCTTGGCCCAGCTGTGGTGTAGGGGAGCCCAAGCAGCCCTGAGGTCTGTGCTTGCAGCTCAGGGAACAGCCTTTCATTGTTTTTTAGAGGCATCCCAACCTGGTGGTCTTCAGCACACGTATTAAGCACACAGTTCAAAAGAAAGCAGCATTAGCATAATCACACAGTGTACTCTCATTCACAACAGTGGCACAGGCCATATCCTACTCCTGGTCTCTAGTTTATCAACATCGATGTCCTCTGGAAGAGTGTGTAAACACAAAAAATGTCAGACTTTTCAGGCTGACATCTTTATTTTAGTATCTGCCCCCAAGGCCCATCTTTTTTCTGATTTCTGTGGCTTGGGTCTAGTACCTTCTGTGCCAGAAGGTCCCAGTAGTTGCTGGTACACAGACTTCTTATATTACCTGCCAGTTGGTCTAACTTGAAGCTCAATAGCGTTCATACTCAAGCTCAAAATAGAGTTCAGACCCATCTAGAATATCAGTAGAATTTTATAAGAATGTAGGATAGACTGATGATCAGATACAAGGCTCATTCAGGCAAGCTTACTGACCAGTGACCTGCTTACCCACAACCAGACTCATCTTTATTTCTTCTTTTTTTCTCACGATTATTCCTCTGCAGTCCACCATTTTTCACCTCCCTTTTCTCACCCTTGGTTCTTCTTCAAAAAACATTAAATTTTGCACATTACTGCAATCCTTTTAAAAATTCCTAGAAGAAGCTTTACGCATAACAAAATATGTATTGTTTCCATCCTCTAAAATTTACAACTTATTTTGGACAATAACTCCCCATAGTTTACAAAACATTCTGGAGAAAGAGATCTTGATCTCATCTTGATGTGAAACCTCAGAAGGAGTCAGTTCACAGTGCTCTATTTTCACTGTTTTCCATGATAAGGTGAGTTTTTCTACCTATTGTTGTTCCTCTGATACTTGCTGTGTTTATTGTAATTATCTTTTAATTAGGTAATCTAATACTAGGAAAGGCAAGATCATATTTACTGAGCTACTTCAAAATGCTTGTGAATATTTAATAACCTCAAACATAATATATTAAAAGAGAATCATAGAATCATAATCATAAAATCATAGAATGGCACATTCAAATTTTTTTTTTCCCAAAGTGACAAATATTTTATGAACAGCTTGTCTTCTCCCTTTCAAATTTATTCAGTTTGAAGAAAAATCCTTTATGCAAAAAAAAACAACCTTAAAAATAAATGTTCTCATTGATGTATCTTCTATGATAGACAAAATTCACTTTGTCCTTTAAATAGCATCAGGACATTTTGATCAAGCTGCATCCCTAACAGATGACATCAATTTTTTAATCAATTGTTGTAAATTGAATTATCAATTGAAATTGACTAGAGGTAAAAGTGAATTAATATAATCAGAAATTTAAACATCTTTGTTTATTTTAATATTACAGTAGTAGGTGTGCAGGTTTTAACTAGCAGTTCTTTAATGATGGTGGAGGCAGAATTGGTTTGGTTTTGTTTGTCTGAAAACTGAAAAATGCACTGCTGAGATCTGTGGACCAAGCTATTTGCATTACTAATAAGTTTAAATTGATGCTATTGCATTGACAGATGCTCATTTTCAAACACCTATCATGTGTGTAAAGGTAAATGTCAAGCAGTACTTATTAAGGAAAGACCTTACTCCTGAGAATTAGTATGAATTTGAGAAGAAAAACAAGATAAAGTATAGCAGACGTGTCAGCAATGAAAAATGACTGCTTCGAGAGAAACATGTAAGAATAGACTTGCAGTTTGCATTTTATGACTATGTTCTCTAGGAAAATAATTTGAATTTCTTCCAGTTGCTATCAGAATTTATTGCCAATCACTTTTTATATATAAAATGGAACTTCATCTAGCTTATGAATAATTAATACATGAATAAAACATCTATAATAAACATTTAGTCAGCTTATATTTTTGTAGATTCTGACAAGAAAATAGGTGCACACCATACATTTCATAATCTTTGATGTTTTTAGTCAGTGTATACTACTTTTTGTAGTATGTATTTTAAGTTCTATTTATAAGTGGAATTCAAAATCAAGTTTTGCCTAATTACTGGCTACTTTTAATATTTCAAAATTAGAATTATGATATATAAGGTCTTGCACAAATCCAAACAGATATCCATTCTATACTCAGAGAGTGGGTATTTTCACCACCTATTCCTGTGGAGTCACATCATTAAATTCAATGTTTGATTAATACAGTCTGATTCAAGTATATACTTATATACCCCTGCATAAGCCCTGCAAGATATAAATATATATATATATACATATATAAGAACACTGGACAGAAGTGCAGAGTGGGTGTAGATATATTTTGTAGACTGCTGTCTCAAAGCAGATACTGGCATACACCAACTCTTTTGTTATGTTCAGTACATTTCAGGTGTCAGTAGTATAACTATGGTATTTAGAAAACCTAAATTTGGTAGATTATGAATTCCATCAAATTAGTTGTACCAAAAATCCCATTTAGAATATGTTAATGCTTAATGAAATGGGTACCAACTTTATTTAAATTAATCACTCTAAGTTCAAAGAGTAATAATAATAATAATAAATGTTATGATCTCTTATTAAAAAAAAAATACTCAGACTTTGCTAAAGTCTAAATGAGTTTTCAGGAGTTTACAATTAGGCAGCAGCAGATGTCTGCTCTTTCAGCACTGTAGCAGTTAGAAAGGAAAAGAATGAACATTCAAAATTAAAAACATATTCCAAAACTATGTCATCAAATCATTTGGGTTTGAAGAGACTTTTAAGATTATTTTGTTCCATAATCAAGGTTACCTTCCACTAGAGCAAGTTACTCAAAGCCTATTTAATCTGGCTTTGAATACTTACAGGGATAGATCATCCACAGCTTCTCTTGGCACGCATATCCAATGCCTTGCCACCACATGATGAATTTCTTCCTAATATCTGACAAAAACCCACTTTTTTTTTAAATTTAGAACTGTTACCTCCTGTCCTATGATTACACTACTTGATAAAGAGCCTTTTTCCAGCTTTTTTGTATGAATCCTGTAAGTACTGGAAGGCTGCTATAAGGTCTCCCCAGAGCTTCATCTACTTTAGATAAGGCTTTCAGCCTATCTTCAGGGATGTGCTCCAGCTTTTTGCCCATCTTTGAGGCCCTTCTCTGCACCCATTTGAACAGGTCTGTTTCTTTTATATTTTGAGAGCCTCAGAGCTTAATGCAGGTGGGGCCACATGAGAGCAGAGTAGAGGGGGAGAAACTTCTCTTGACATGCTAGCTAGACTTATTTTGATGCAGTCCAAAATACAGTTTGGTTTCTGGGCTGCAAGTGCACATTGCTGGCTCACATTCATTTTTTCATGAACCAAGAAACATATTTCACACCTGGAATAAAGCCTGCAGCTCAAACTAGGCATTTTGAACCATATGGCACTTATTCCTCAGACTGAAACTCCTTTGATTGCTTAATCCTGCAGCGTTCACCTCACAATGACAACTGAAATATGACCAGGATCCAAAGAGGTGGCTCAGGGCTTTGAAACTCGGTCTGATTAGATGATGATAAACAATATCTAAAAAGGGGAGTTTGTAGTCCAGCTTCCCCTTAGTTTATGTTGGCTCAGACTGGGCATTTGTAAATGAAATATCAGAACAATTATATGTTCTTTAGAAAGGGAAATTGAGATGGATAAAATTACCATAAATATATTCACTGATTCACTTTCTTATTTCTGTTTCTTAGGATTTTTTTTTCTGTTTATCTTAGAAGTTCAACTGTGTCATGTCATTATCATTAGCTGAACATCACTGGAATTAGGTGATAGAAATCTGTTATTTTCTTTAATCTCACTTTCATCATCGGTCTTCCTTATTATGAATAAATGGCTAATAATAAAATGCTTTACTAAAAAGGAAAAGAAACAAAACAAAATTACAATTTGGATATAATATTACCTCTGTCAATTTATCAGAACCCCAATAGAAGAGGGTGTTCATGTGTATACATATATATTTGCTTAATATTGAGTCCAATGTAATGTTTACTATAAAAATAGTCTAATGTTGCTCTTTCAAAAAAAAATGACATCCCCACAGTGATTTAGACAGAAATCAAATCATGATGCTCTAATATACACAAGTCCTGTATTAACTAAAATATATATTATTTCTTTTCCAAAACATGTTCATTTGCTGCATGTTTTTTGTCTCACTAATTATTGTTTTGTGGAAAGTGGCAGTTACAGTGAGGAGAGTGAGCATCAAAGATAAGGATGTAGAAAAATATTTATTATATTATGTATTCATTATATATATTATTTATTAATAATAATAATATTTATTTTTATAAATGCAAGATTTTAACTTTTTTCTAAATAAAATTTTTTAAAAAGACAATCAGATATTTACTCTGTTATCTGTATTACCTTACAATTACATTTCTGTAAAAAACATTTTTTTTTAAAGTGCTTTTTTTTCTATTGTTGCTTTTAAAATTTATAATGAGAGCTTGTGAAATTCTTTTAACAGTATGCTAGCTACCGTTTTGAATCTGGAAAATGCATAACTTCATCATTTGCATTTTACATAAATAAAATATCCACATAGCAAAGGTTCCCCAGTGGTGAATATGCTATGTTCCTGACAATTTTGAGGTTAAACATCCCTTTGCTACTCTGATCTGGCAGTAATGAGAAGCTGGTTTTTAAACAGAATTAGAAATGACCATGAGACTTACCTAATTCCAATGTTACTCTGAGAATATTACATTATATGAGTTCTTAATCTAGAAATATAAGACTGTAAGGAATACTTACATATAACTTTGTATTTCTTGTTCACACAAATCCAACTTGGGAGATCTAACATCTTCACTCCTTCTACTTTCTACACTTCATCCTGGGCCAAACAGGAAGTCTGACCTCCTGAATATGGGCACTATAAGACTATATGAGATGTCTAAAGTGAACCTGAAATCCAAATATTAAGAACAGTGAAAAATGTATCCTAAGGAATCAGGCTCATTTAAATATAAAAACTGTTGTCTTAAAGTAGTCTGGGATAGTCCTATGAGCTCTGATTAAGCACTTTAAATTTTTATGTAAGTAATCTGGACATTTTCCCATTAATATACAGTCTAAATAGTTTGATGCTGTTTTTAGAGATGAAGAGGGAAAATGGTATATTGATTACATATTTAGACGTAATGTGTAGTTTAATAAATAAAATATTACAGCCAGTTCATGTGAAGGAAAAAACATTAAACAATGTATTTAACATAACCTAGCATTTTAATAATAAGGTATCTGAGAATAAGCATTGCCAGTTGAGCATCCTTGGATATATTTCAGTCCTATTTGAAATGCAGTAATAGTTGTCCTCTGTTAAATACTGTAATTTCCTACTGAGAAAAAAAAAAAAAGGAAATAGTAGGTCACTGTAATTTAGATTCTTCTGTTTCAGATATTTTTTTTCTTTCTTTCTTTTTTAATTTGAACATTTTTCCTGACTGCATATATCAATGGTGTACTCTATGAAATTATTCTTTTGCTCTTTACACACTGGATGAAGATTAAGTAGATGCTGTTCAAATCAATAATCTAACATCTGATTTAGTAAAAGAAGTGGTATCAAACATTACAGATATTTCTTTCTGAATCAGTGCTAGAATGATCTTTGCCTGAATACACTGGTCCAAGGAATGTTAACTGGGTACTAGGGGATCAAGATCTCTGCATTGAAAGGGCAAATCCTGTCAAAATAGAAAGAGTAAAGCTTGGTGGTTTTAGATAAGGTTGTAAGAGATTATTATTTTGCATCATCATTGTCTCAAAGCTTGCTGAGGACACCGATGAACAAGTTCAGGCAAGTCCTGGTCAGGGGTTGAGAGATCTTTTGTCTGGAGAAGTTTGATGGACAAGTCCTGGGCAAGGGTTGTGAAATCTTTTGTCCGAGGGTCACAGATGGACAAGGCCAGGGGCAAAGAGAGAGTGATAAGCTGCAGCTTAATAGCTGTGAAGTGGTCTTTTGTGTGGGCTTATCTCAAGGAAGATGGGCATCTCAGGAGGTACTCGCATGACTCCTGCTCAAGCGCCCAGGGATGTCATGGGACATCCTACATGGCAGGAGAAGAAGTAGGATAAAAGAGGAATCGAAAACTATGAGGATAGGTTTCTGCCATCAGATTCCTCACTACAGAATGCCTTCATGCTGATGGACTCTTCTGGGCCTGCTACCTGAGTCCTGCTGCTTCCTCCTGGATTGGCTCTGCGACTTCTTCCTGCTACCTGCTTGCTGCCCAAGGCCTTCCACGCTGCTGCTCTCCTCCCCCCCCCTTCTGCCTCGGACCTTTGAAGCAGCGTGCAACGGGACTGCTGCTGGATCCTGGTGGTGACTATCCCCACTTTACGGCATTCTTGCTTCTTTCCCATCTTTTCTATCGCCGTCCTTCCCTTCCCCATCTCCCTAATTAGGATTTATAATAAATTGGTTGGACTAACATATGAACCGTTGTTTCTTAATCTCACACCGGGTATACAGATATTAAAGGAACCTCATCTCCCTCCTATAAATTGGAGTGAGACAAAGGTTGACATAGTTTCCAGGTACCATGATTCCTACTGCAATTGACCCATAATTTTCATCCTGAATAAATGCACATATTTGATAGAGAACACAGAGAGTTCTCAGAGTTTGGGTTCTGCATTTATACAATTAAGACACATGTATGCAATACATTTCCTGGAAACTGCATATATATTCATCCTTTTCCAAGAACTCAGTATATATTAATGTTCTGTAAGCATGCATAATGCAGGTCTTTGGTGGTTGTACGACAACCTACTTGATCCCCTTTATTTCATCTTTAGCTTCTTCACAGTGACCTTTGGCCAACTTTCAGCTGTTTTTCTCCAATCTGGCAAATTTCCATTGCTTGTTATGCCATAATGAGCAACTTTTATCTTGGTACACTACAACTCAAAACTATATAAAACCCAAGAAGAGTCCCTGCACCTGGTGGCTCCCAGTACGTGCTATACAGATAAGAATTGGTCTGCGATGGCATTAGTGAAGCAGTAAACACAACTATTAAGCCTTCACATGCCAAGCAAAGCTATGCTGTGAAATTTTACTGAATTAACACACATCAATTTGTCAACGGTTTACGGGCTGGTTCGGCCCAGTTCCGTGACTAGCGGGGCGGAGGGATCCGCAGATCCGCACCTCCGGAAAAAAAGGGAACAGGGGATCCCAAAATAATTAAAAACAGCGGCAACGATCTGAGGAGAAACAAACTAATTTACTAAATATAGTATCGGAATGCAAGATAACACACTATAATACAATATAATTAAATCTGAAGCTAATAAATCAAATATAATGAGAGAGAGAATGTCCGAAAGGTGGATAGGCCTCACCACAACGCAGAGAGCTGAGGTGAGATGCGCAGTCCAGTTGAGCAGCAGGGAAAAAAGGGAGGAGAGCCGACGAAGAGCAGGCTAAGAAGCGTGCATCAGGTGACCTTGCCAGGAGTTGTATCTCAAGACTCTCTGTGACCGCAAAGTCCCCTGGGGAATGTAGTTCTTCTTCTCTTCCAGGCAGGTACCCAGAGCTTGAGCACCAACAGTTAAACTCCCACTGCCTCACATGATGTTATGATGTGGAATACCGAAAACCAAAAATCACAAAACCATGACACAAATCCTTCTGCTAAACTAATAAATTGGTCTTTAAAGTAATATGTATTCATTCCTATTGCTAAATCAGCTTATATTAATCCCTTCTTTTCTTTCGATGATTATGATGTTTATATTTAATTCTCACCACCTTTGACTGTTCACATTTAGGGAATACATTCCCAGCATCGAATCATACAACAAGAAAGAATATAGCTATTACGCTTACTGCCCCTTCAAATAACTTCTTTTTGGGAGCCAGGAAGTCAATTTTGTCAAAAGGTCAGTTAAGCTCCACCTTCCATCATCCTGGCTTACTTTATGTAGTACTTTAGTTGGGTCTATATATGTCTGTTTCTGTTCTACCACTCAGATGTACCTAAACAAAGAAACTAGTGTTCTCTACTTCACGAATCCCACGTTGTGCAGCCAACAACATATCTAAAGCCATTCTGTTCTGAAATACTACATTGGCTAAGCCTTGGACTTCATCTTTAAGGGCAATAAAGCATACAGTGTTCCCAGGTTCTCCATAACTGCTGAGATGTTCACAATAGCCTTTTCTAGTTCTGCAATCCCTATCATAAAACACACAACTGTAATTACATCTAAAAATTCAAAGTAGGAGAATTAGATCAAAATAATTTGAAGAAAGGAAGATCTCAGATATTTTTTCGGCATAATGTAATAACAAGTTATAAAAGCATATGGACAAAAATTAAATGTATAAGATTTAGGGGTCATATTTCAAGAACAGCATGGGATGGGAGAAGACAATCCCAATTGTGCCACAAGTCAAAGAAGTAGGCAGAAGACTGGCATGTCTTAAGAGGAAACTCTTCCTGGAACTAGGGAAGAAAAAGAAATTATATAATCTTAGGAAATTGTGCTTTCACAGAGAGTGTACAGAAATGCAGTTCACATCATCAGGGAGAAAACAAGAAAAGCCAAAGCTTGAGTTCACTTAGCTAGTGCGCTCTCAGACAACAAAAGAGGATTTTTAAACATGTCAAAAGCAACATGAGGTGTAAAGAAAATACTCAACGGGAGGAAAAGGCAAATAAATTTAATGCCTGATATACTTTTATAAGATCATCTGCTTGGTGGATAAAAGGAAGGTGATGGATGTAATTCACCTTTGATACTGTCCTTTACAGTATCCTTCTTGACAAATTAACCAAAAGATTTACACTACAGGAAGTGATGAACATCTGAACTCAAAGCATTGTAGTGAATGAAGCTACATCGGTCTGGCAGATGGTCACTAGTGGTGCTCCCACTCAATTCTAGGGCTAGGCCCATTCAACATTTTTATTAATGATCTGGATGCAGGAGTGGAATGCATCCTTCACAAGTCTGCTGATGTTACTAAGCTTTGAGGTGCTGTTGACTCTCCAGAGGGAAGATTGCAGAGGGATCTAGACAGATTGAAGCACCGAACAATGACAGATGGCATGAATTCAGCAAAGATAAATGCTAGGTGCTGCATCTGGTACAGGGCAATGATAGACACAAGTATAGACTGGGAGACAAGTGGCTAGAGAGAAGCTTAGCAGAAAATGATCTGATGGTGCTGGTCAGCAGCAGGCTCAGCATGAGTCAGCAGAGTGTCCTGGCAGCCAGGAATGCAAACCACATATTTTTGCAATGCATTAAACATAGTATAGCCAGCCAGTCAAAAGAAATGATTCTCTCACTACATTTTGTGTTGTTTCAGCATCACCTTGAACATTTTTTGTAGTTCTGGGCTCAAGAAGATGGGAAGAAAAAAAAAAAGAAAAAAGAAAAAAAAAAGATGTCAAGATACTTGAATGTATCTAGAGGAGGTCAGCAAAGCTGGTAAAAGGGCTGGAAGTCATGTCATGTCCTACCAGGAGAGGACACTTGAGTTGTCTGCTTTGGAAAAAAAGTGGGGTGAGAGGTGACCTCATTGCCTTCTACAGATTTCTGAGGCGAGGAAATGGAAAGAGAGGTGCCAAGCTCTTCTTCCTGGTAAGCAATGAAAGAATTCACAAAGCTGTGCGAGGTGAGGTTCAGACTAGCCATTACAAAAATTTTCTTTACTGTGAGGTTGCTCAAACATTGGAAGAGACTTCCTGGAAAAGCAGTTGATCCCTAATGCCTCTCAGTGCTCAAGAGACATAATAGACTCAGTTATATATTTCAGCGTTTGGTTATGTCTTTTCACACTGAACTACTTGTTTTATATACCATTTCATTCTATTCTATTCCAAATTCTAATTTCAGTGGAGCTCAGTAGTAATGTAAGAAACAGTGTGCAAAACTGGAATACAAGAAGTTTCATCTGAATCAGAAGGTGACTCACCACTGGAACATATTGCCTTGAGAGGTTGTGGAGTCTCCTCTAGAGACACTGAATGCAAACCCTTGTGACCCTTGTTAAGCAAAGGTATGGGACTGGATGATCTCCAGTGACTCCCTCGAGCCTCAGCTGTTCTGTGTACTTCTGTGTGAAATGCATCAGCAATTCCTTCATTAAATAGTGTGACAAAAGCTGGCAAGTTAGACAACACAAATATAAACCAGAATTAGCTGCAGCACATGTTTGCTTTTGCTCAGGGGAGATGAAATAAGTAAAACAGTGGAACAAGTAGATAAGAATTGAGATTCATACACCACATATGCCTGACCCTTAATTTGGAACAGAACAGGCTTAGACTCTTGGCAGTAGTTTTGAATTTCTAATCTAACTACATTAATATTTCTGTGGGAGTTGTTTTTGTGTGTTTGTGTGTTTGTTTTTTTGTTTGTTTTTTAACTAAAATTAAAAAAAGAATTAAAGAAAAGTCAGAAGAGACAAGGGATAAAGGTAAGTTAGGGTAATCACCAGCTTTCCAGGGATGGAAATGTTTATAATAATGACAAGGAAATTCTAACCAAATCTTGGAAATAGTTTCCAATATATTTTTCATTATGGGTTAAAGGTCGATCTCTATGTAACAGAAAAAGTGTACTATGCACACTGTCACCAACTACTGTTTTTAGGAATATGTGTAACAAAAGCAGAAAAGAATAAATTTGAAGGCTGTCATATTATGTCTGCGGGTGGCCACAATACTGAAAGTGTAGTAAAAAAAATTATTAGATTATTCTATGACAAGACAGATGAGATATTTCATTTCTTCCAAATTTATCATCAAAATATTTTTTTTTCCAAGAAAGTGCTATGCAATTAAATACTGTTTAAACAAATTAATGAATTACCCAAATGCCTCCATCATTGTCTTAGTTAGTTTTATGAAGGGGATACCCTCCCACCAAGTCCTCCCCACCATCATGAAAAAGGAATAAAATTACCTCAAAAAATGTAAAAAGTATTTACATGGAAAACATGTTTGACCAATTTTGTAGCCTTCTGTGATGTCATGTGATGGCTGGGTAGATGGAGATCAATGGGAGAGCCTTCAGTGGGGCTTTTGACAACGTCTCCCATAACATTCCTGTAGAAATTTAGGAAGTCTGGGATACAAAAATGGATGGTGAGATGGATTGAGAACTGGCTGACTGGCAGAGCTCAGAGAGTTGTCATCAGTGGCACAGTGTGATGCAGTGCACCCTCAGCAAGTTTGCTGATACTCTAAAGCTGAGAGGAGTGGCTCAAGCACCAGAAACCTGTGTTGCCATTCAGTGAGATCTGAACAGTCTGGAGAGTTGTGTGGAGAAGAAGCTTTTGAAATTCAACAAGAATTTGCAAGTGTATGACAAGGGAGGAATAACCACACACATCAGTACAGTTTAGGGGCTGACCTGCTACAGAGAAACTCTGCAGAGAAGGACCTAGTTGTCCTGGTGGACCATGAGCCAGCAGTGTGCCCTTATGTCCAAAAAGACCAATGGTATACTGAGATGCATTAGAAAGAGGACCGTATGCAGGTCTACCCTAGTGAGGCCACATTGCAGTACTGTGTCCAGGTCTGTATTTCTCAGTTAAAGAAAGAGTGGGAGCTATTGGAGAAGCATCAGGACAGGGCTACAAAAATGATTAGGGTCTGGTGCGTCTCTGTTATGAGGAAAGGATGAGAGACCTGGGATTCTTTAATCTATAGCTCATATGTAGTACTATTCTGTAAGAGAATATTTGTGAACAAATATGTATATTCTGTGACATATTTTAAATGGAAACAGTTGAAAATGTAGTGTCTCTGAGTAACTATGAATTTTGATCTCACAAACAACAATACTAAAATGCTATGAAAACAAATTTGGACATATCTTTCTGACTGTTAACAAAATAAAAAGGAGGTGGAACAAAAGGGAAGTGTCCTTGGGATGTAAAAATCCTTTATGTATCTTTTTCCATTTAGTTTGAACTTCACACACTGTCAGACATTTTATGTAAAAGTTGTGTATATTTTATAGAAATATATTTAAAAAGATTGAAGCATAAACCACCTGATTAATTTTAATCTGATTTTATACATAAATATTGTAGAACAGCACCATCTGCAGGTATGCTATTGTGAATTTAATGTTCTTGGTGTAGACTTCATTAATGTCATCTGTTGAGTTTTTTCTGCCAAATAATTGATTTTTCTTTTGAGCAAAATCCAGCAGAAACTGAGGTATGGATTTTGTTGTAATAGATAAAATGCTGTCTGTAATAGGAAATTAAAAAATAATATAGAAACACAGAACTTTTTTTTTTTAGAAAAAAATTTGTTATAAAATCACTTATTTTCTAGCAGTTCTTTTGTTTAAAAGACTTCTTCACTAGTTTGATAGTCCTTTTATTTTTAAGAACTGAGAGACCACTCTGTTTTGTTACACAGTGTAGTAATTTCTTCCATAGTGTTTGTTGTTGCTTGTTTCAAATATTAATTTTTGTTATTTATAAAACGTTAGTCTTACTTCTCCTGAGAACAATCGGAAAAAGAAAAACAAATCTGTATGATGCTTTACAGAATGCTTTGAAATGAGTATTATATCACATTAAATGGTTTCATGATGTATCACTAAAAGGTATTTTCATTATTTTAATAATAATAATAACAATTAAAAAATATTGTATGACTGTATACTCTATACTGTACTATACTATTCTATATACTGCTATATTTTCCCTCTTTTTCTTCCATTTCCACACCCTCCATCCTGTTGTAGGTTTTGACAGTTGCAATATGATATACTTTGAAAATTTACCAAATTTTTATGCTTTAAGTTTTAGACAGGAAGGGAATGGATGATGTCTTCCATTAGTTAGTTAGTTAGTTAGTGTTCTTGTGTATCTACATTTTTAAAGACCTCTAGCCACTAATTTGGAGAAATATTTAGAGTATATATAGTTAAAAATATATATATATATTTCATTTTATTTTATTTTAAGCATTTAAGCTGCCCAAACACCATCAACACGCTCAGGTTAATGTGAGAGTTCCAAGGTTCAAAGAACTATAAAAGTTGGAAGTAGTCTGCAGTTTTGAAAATATGTTTCATTAGAGTCTGCTTTTCATTTTTTTTTCCTGTTTTATTGTTTGTTTTGCTTTTCTCCTCTATGAAACAATTGAACTGAAGATACAAGTCTGCAGTTGATGTTTTATGACATTTTTAAGTTCCTGACAGAAACGCTAAACAGCTTCTCAATTATTTTATTTGATTTGAGATTTGAAGTAATTTGGGTAAAACTGTTTATTTCAGTTCTTTTGTGTATCTTACCAAATTCTTCAACCCTTTCTTATTTTCAAAATTAGAGTAATTAAATCCTACTTATCTTCAGCTATATTTAATAGAAATCAATGTGAATTACTTCAAAATTCTCAGTCTTCTAGAGGAAAAAACATAAACATTTTATGTGATGACATTGTACTTGACGATTTTTTTTTTGTTGGTTTTGCAAAATTCAAATTGGGAAAATGTTAGCAAATCTTTTTTTAATTTAATTTACTTTTTAATTTCATTCATTAATTTTTATTCCACTTTCATGGAATCATAGAGTCATAGAATGGCCTGGGTTGAAAAGAACATCAAAGATGTCTAGTTTCAACCCCCCTGCCATGGAGAGTGTCTCCAACCACAAGACCAGGCTGCCCAGGGCCACATTTTATTCTTTTCATTTTAAAACCTTATTTTAAAAACTGTCTTTTCTCACTTATTTTTTGTTTGGTCACTTACAACTTATTTATATCAAATTCTTCTTGTACTAATATTCAGATATCCTCTTTCTAATACGGGTTTCAAAACAGGAGAAGCAACTCCATTAGAATGCCCCACACAATGTCAGAATAATTACTGTATGCAAGACCCCTTGCAAGTGTGACAGAACTGATAACTCGGTGATAGTCAGAATGGATCAGTGTCATGGAGTTAACTAGATCAATCTATGCCCATGACAGGGGGGCAGTAGTGCCCTGGCCCCTGCTCCCTGGCCCCACGGAATGGGAAGGAAAAGGGAAAAGAGACAGGGAGATGGGATCTGGGCTCAAGGAAGGGGGAAAAAAAAAAAAAAAACAAACAAAAAACAGTGGCAATGATCTATGGAGGAAAACTTATTTTACTAACTATGATGTCGGACTAGTAAATCAAATAAAATAGGAGAGAGAGAGAGTTCCTGGGACCACGTCAAACCTGAAAAGCTTGGAACATCCCCTGCAAGGCAGTAAGAGACCGCCCAACCCAGAAGGGCCAGATCCCATGACTTGCATGATGTACAGGGACAGGTACCTGGAATTGGAGCATTAACACTTTAACTCCCAGTGCACTACATGATGTTATGATGTGGAATACCAAAAGCCAAAAATCACAAAACCATGACAATCAGATTTTTCTATACTTCTTAAAATCGAAGTTAGAGTAGAATTAAGTGTCTGGTTTGTACATGATAGCACAGAATAATTTTATATGTGGTGTCATATTTCTTTCTAAATTTCACATGGAAATGTAGAAACCAAAACTATACATCTTCCCAAGCATATAATAGAACCATTTATTTTCAGATACTCTGTATTGGTGGGGTTGGTGGATTTCCATCTATCTCCACTACTTAAAAAGGGACAAATCCTTACGTATGAGCATTTCACCAGTCTCTAGGCATATTTCCTAAGTCAATGAACACACAACATAGAATCCCATGGAAAACAGAGGATAGAAGAACAAAGAATTTAAGTCATGGAAGTTAATGGTTCTCAAAGCACAGGTAAATCATCATTCTTTTTAGAGAAGGAATATTTGCTTTGTATATTTAATTAATATAATACAGACAGAGAGGAGGATGGACTGGTTTGTATGTGAAGAAACAGAGTCAAGATATTGGGAGAAACAGAAGGAAAGTAAAAGGGACATTGTATGGTTCAACACTGGATCAGAGATTGCCCTGCAGGGTGTTTACACCACCTTGCTGAAACTACTGAAATATCGAAGGCTAAAATGGGAATCAGAATTGTTTCTTGGGACATGTTTATCACATCATGAATCCCTAGCAAACAACTTTATAAAGCTTTCCCCTCTGTTGACTTCTAATAATATTATTTTTATGAGTTTTTACACATCATCACATCAGTGTTTTCCTTGATTTGCATGTATGATGTTTGACTGTTTTGACATATTAACATAATTCTTTGGTTGAAATGACAGTGCTGCGATAATTTATTGCAATAATTAAATCAAACCAATTTCACTCTAAGCCTGACAAGAGAAAATGCCAACAGCTTAGTTAAAATTACGAGGCTAAGGTCTAAAGAGGAGGTGTAAATAGAAGGTTAAAAGAGGAAAAAAAAAAAAAAAGTATTGCGGAAAGAAAGAAAGATGGTTTTTAAAGACAAAAATGTCATACACTAGTCTGTGTATATAGACTAATAAGTAAAAAATTTCCTCAGCAAAAATGTATATATAGATAGGCTCATTTACATGTGTTTGTTTATGCATATTGGTATATTTTAATGTCTCACCTTTGGCAAAAGTTCTGCATAACAAAACTCATTAAGAGATTGTGCATCAAGTATACCAAACTGGTTAAAAGAGAATATGGCCATCAGATGAATTCAGTAGTTACCAGTGGTTTGCCAAGAGACTTTTTTTTTTTTTTTTTTTGGGGGGGGGGGGGGGGAACAAAACAAAACAAAACAAACTAGAAAACCTTTTTTTTACTATACTGCAGCTCTTTGGTGTTGTAGTTTATCTCTTGATTGGCCATCATTTAGAAATCAATAAACCACTTTGATTCTGATTTGCTTTAAACTATGTGCAACAGAAAATGCAACAGCTATATATATTCATCCTGACTGAAAAGACTACTGTTTTATCTATTAGTAGAACAGTAGTTCTGAGAGGAAGAGAGAAAGTTGTGTGCATATATATGTATATATATGTATGTATTTATAACTCTGATTATCATTTGTGAATTTCGGTCCTATGGCACTTCAGAGCAAAAAGTTATTAAACCCTGGAAATAATTATGTACAATAGAGAAGTCAGGGTGATTTCAGTGCAATCACTATTGGTGCGCTGCTTGAAATGAAAGCTTTATTCACTAAGTTCTAAGATGCATTTCTTCCTTTTTACTACAACTTCCCCAGCGTGTACCCTATACAGCCTAACTGCCTGGATACACAATGAAGAGGAATGGACTTCCAGGGATTTTGATAGAATGATACTTATGCATGAGCATCAGGGACAAGATTATAAACAGTCTCAATTTAATGAGTCCTCTTGAGACTTGGACTTTGCAGCTCTGGTCTCTCTGACACTTGTCATTTACATAAAGAATCGGTTTTAAAATACAAGGCTGTTCCAAATATTGAAAAATATGCAATATCCAGAATTCTTTACTTTGAGGGCATACACTTGAGACGATACATCTCAACATACTTATACACAGGGAAAAGTTATAACTTCCTGAATAAGTAAAGTACAGATAAAATTTAGATAAAACTGCTTTGATATTAGCATTAAGTCATTTTAATTTTCTATAGAGATTTGTATTCTTATGCAATATAAACTTTATAATTAAACATTATTTCATTATTTTCAGTAATCTGCAAGTACATTAACATTTTTATTGTCTTTTAACTGGGAAGATAATATTTAAATATATCTGGATATAAGCAAAACTGGAACAGATGATAATCTTTCATTTCTATATGGCTCCAAATCATCTTTCCTAGGTCTTAAATAATCAGATGTGTATTATATACATATATATATATATATTGCAGTAGCAAATAAAGTTAATTCCATTTTCATAAATCTATTGCTAATAGTTGATTTCTGTAATAATAATCCTAATTTTTTTTTTTTTTTTTTTAAATCTTAATACTAAAATATTTGAGTTTGGGATTTTTGACAATTTGTTGTATGATAAAAATTCTTGCCCTGATTTTCTGGCCAACTGTAGCACTATAATCCACTGGAAATTCAGTGGAAAAACAAAACAAATGCATAGTCATAAAAAAGAATTCAGTTCTTTCACTGTGTCTAGCTACTTGGGAGTCGTTTCTCTGACATTAGAGAATTTTCCCTCAGTGTTATAGAAAATCTCTTAGTCTAATCGCTTTCAATTCTCCCTTACTGTTTGTTGCAAAGAGATCAAGATTTGACATTGTGATTCATGCTACGTCTTCTCAGGATAGCTAGAGTTAACAGCTGTTTCAAATGCTTCTGTTTTCTTTTTATATATGTGTCTGTAATGTATGTGTATACATACTCCTTTTTCTTCATATAAAATAATACTACCATGAGATGAAATGCCCTAAATAAATAAACTACACAATTTCAAGGGTGGCTATTGATCATATCTGGTATTATTAGAAGTAAATGATAACTAAAACCAATTCCAGTTAATTATTTTTTCCCTTCTTAACTACCTAACCATTATTTTTTTACCTATTGTATAATACTTATCTCAGCTGTCATATTTTTCTGATGCTTTCTTATAATTCACTGTAAAATATTTTTTCTTCCTTTTTAAAAGCTCCGGCTTTACAATGTTGAATGTAACGTGAGCTTTGGCATTGACTTGAAAAAGTTGATGACTGAGGTCCTGAAAACTGTAAAAGTAAGATATAATCTGAATCTACTGCTCTGTTCAGCTAATTTGTGTTCTATAACTGATTTTCTGAATATTAACATTTCCAAACATAAAGATACAAGTCGAATTTAATTTAATGAATAAGTTAATCAATTCTGTATGCTCTGTTTTCAGCCACTGTTTGCATAAACCCCTCTGTAAGAAGCATTTACCTGTAAAAATATATACTTATATATGTATATAAATAAAAATGTATCTATGCATGTGGTATGCATACAGGTGCATATAAAGATATATACTTTTTATCTAAAAAATGTTGAATGTAATTAGATGATAGCATATACACAGATTTAATGCAATTAACAGTCATTTTTGTTGTTGAGTTAAACATAATAGAAATATCACAAGCATTTTTTCTTTATGGCTATTAAATTCTGTTTTTATCTCAAGTGTAGAGGTGTAAATAACTCTTGTACAATAACAGTATCTTTTGTATCTTCATTTTATAACACTTATAGCCACTTAAGAGATTTTGTGAATAAATTATTATTATAATTACTTGGAGATCTGGGAGAGGGTTATTCATTTTTACGTTACTGTGTTACTGAACTGGAACAACAACAAAAAAAAAACAGATAAACTTTATTATGCTTAGGTAACAGCTAATACAATTTAAAAGTAACCACATTATATTATTATGTACTTTTTTGCTTCCAGTAAGAAGTCTGTTAGAAAACATTCATGTCTGCTATTGTAATAAGATCACTGCTGATTGGTTTTCATTTGTTTAGTTGCTTGGTTTTGGTTCATTGGCTTTGTTTTTGTTGTTTGATTTTTTTTTTAAATAGAATCACTTTGCTTTTATATTTATTCTTCAAAACAGTGTACAAATTTAGAGATCAAATAAATTGCTAGTAAATATTCCAGCAAATAAGAAAATATCTTGTAGTAGTGAATAAGAACAAACAAAACATCCTTCCCTTTCGAAAACCAGTCTCTTCTTTCTACTTTCTTCCAGACTGATCTACGTCTCTTTTAATGGTGCCTCTCTGCTATGGTTCATTAATTGATTTTGCCACCAACAGCTCTTCAAACCTCTCCCAATTTTCTTTGCATTTTAGTTCTTTTGCTTTACTTCTTCTAGAGCAGCATGTTTGTTTCATACTGTATATTTTCTTACTGCATCTCACTTTTTTGTTTGTTTGTTTGTTTCACTGGTGTGTCTCTGATTCATTTCACTTCAAATTTGCAAGAAATGTGAGAGAACATAGTGGTGTGGTACATGCAGTGCAAATATCAACCATCTCCAACGGTATCTAACCTGAGGTCTTGGAGTCCAAGGTGCAATTCAAGGTGAGTCTTGGAGAAGAATACTGGGGCACATTCTTTATTTTTCCTGTCAGAAGTTTGGTAACTTCTTTAAAAGACATAGAGGGTCTTAAGAATTCCACAACCACAGATTTCTAGGTCTTTTTCAGTTACTTTAATGTAACTTTAGTGTAACTTTAGTGTAATCCTTCTTTGTTTTTTGGCTCAAAGCTTGCTTCCTGAGATATTTCTTGTGATAAAACTGACTGATTTGTTGAGGAAGCAAGTGATGGGTGCTACCGTGTGACAATCGACATCACTTTGTGGACATTTGAAAGCACATTCCAGAGCTGCTTGCCACCAGAAGAAAGTGCTCAGGAGTGTTTACTGGCGGAAGGTCTGGCCTGTGACTAAATAGCTCCAGGTTGGTATGGGAAAACTGGGGAATGATACCATCGTGTCCTGTGAAAAACAGGATGCAGGTGGGCATCACTGCTCCCTCTTATCTGCTGGCAAGGCCCAGAAGATAGGAACAGAGGAGTTTCTGCTGAGATTCCAGAGCCAGAAGCTGCCACTCCAGGGAAAGCTGACTCAACCACTTTGGATTTGAGCTGTCACTCCAAAGACAGCTGACTCAACCACTTTGAAAGCATTGAAAAGGGGCCATCGTCGCCATGGTCACCATTGCCATCATCATCCTCAACAGAACAGCAACGCCTGATGACCCACCACTATGATCAGTGACTGAACTATGAACCACACTGGATCCATTGTGGTGACTATCTCCCTCTTGCTTCCTATAAAGACTTCTTGCTTCTTCTTCCCTATCTTTTCTATCGCCCTCCTTCCCTTCCCCATTAACCTATTTCATAATAGTGTCCGTTCTCCCCTTCCCCATCTCCCTAATTAAGATTTGTAATAAACTGGTCAGATCAACATTTGAACTGTTGTTTCTTAATCTCATGCCGGGTATACAGATATTAGAAGAACCTCCTCTCCCTCCTATAAATTGGAGCAAGACGTTTAGACAAAACAGTTAACTCTGTAGTTGACCTCTAGGATACCATGTATGGGTCACTGATCATAAGAGTGTAGTGAGCAGAAAATTATAAGATAGGACTACAGTTATCTTTCTAGAAGATAGGAGCTATTGTTAGTGAGCTAGGCTATCAACTGGAAGGTCTGATTATGTTCCCTGTTTCAGGCTGAAAGCCATGAAGCACAAAGCAGTACTGAGTGAGTTGATCTTTTATTAATACTACCCAGAATGGTTTCTGGCAGAAACTTGTGCCTTCACTTTGGTATAAGTCTTGCAGTCAATACCCATGTTTGCATTTAGACAGCTTCTGGTTCAGAGCTAACACAGAATATTTTTCAAAGATGTTCGTGTAATCCTTTTACATAGTAAGGACAGACATGATAACTCTCCAGTCATACACAGTTTCCCACAAATATCACAGTCACTAAAATTAAGAAACCTTTTTTCCTCTTCTTTCAGAAAAGTCAGCTTGACAATAACTTCAGACTGTGTGAGCTTCACTGGATCACCAAACTGACTGTCCAGAATTTTTACACTGTTTTACTTGATGATAGATCATCTGCAGGCTTTAGTTTCCTCTTGTGATTAGATTTTATTATTTTTTTTTTTCTGCAATAGTATTTATACTCTTCTTGCAGACTGCCTTAGAGGATTCTTACCATCTGTTGACTTATTCACATGTATAACTCTGCTTTGGACTCTGTTTCATAATGTTATTAAAAAAAAAAAAAAAACGCAGATTCTACAGATATCACAGACATTTGGTATACATATATATTTTTACACGCATAATTTATTTTTTATAATTCAAGTGATCTGTTTTCTATTTCAGAATTTGATGATTTTTTTCAATGAAAAAATATCAAACATGATGATGTAGTTATAACTGAATTCTTCATACTAAGTACAAAGTAAAATACAAATTTCTCTATGTTATAACAAAGAAATACATAATTTAGTCACATATTTTCTTCCATCTGTCCATCCATTAGCAATGTCTTCACCAAATCAACTTCTCTATGTCATGGAAAGCTTTTTTACTGTTTACATATAGATACATAATTCCAGTGCAAGGAAGCTCTGCTGTATTGGATGATGAAAAATCAAATACAGCATAATAAGGAAACCCAAATGAGTTTGTAGATAGGGTGGGGAATCTTAAGAACACACCAAGTTTTTGTTAATGTAGAGACTGATCAATAATATTTTTACAGGATGCCTGATTATGACATTTATTATTTTAATTGAAATAGTATCCCTAAATTTATTTTTTGCAAGTATTTCAAAGAATCATAGAATCAGAGAATGGTTTGGTTTGGAAAGGACCTTTAAGATCATCTAGTCCTCTTGCTATAGGCAGGGACACTTCCTTCTAGACCAGGTTGCTCAAAACGTGATACAGTTTACAGTCTCTCCTCAGCTTTCGTATAGGCCCCCTTCAAGTACTGGAAGGCCACTATAAGAACGCCCTGGAACCTTCTCTTATCCAGGCTAAAGATCGCCAAGTCTCTCAGCCTGTCCTCGTAGGGAAGGTGCTCCAGCCATCTGATCATCTTTGTAGCCATCTTCAGAATCCAATCCAACTGCTCAATGTCCTTCTTGTGTTGGGGGCCCCAGAACTGGATGCAGTACTCCAGATGGGGTCTCAAGAGAGCAGACTAGAGGGGCAGAATCACCTCCCTCAACATGCTGGTCACGCTTCTCTTGATTCAACCCAGGATATGGTTGGCCTTCTGGGCTGCAAGTGCACATTGCCAGCTCATGTTGAGTTTTTCATCAACTGACACCCCCAAACACTTCTCCTAAGGGCTGTTTTCAAGCTCTACTCCTCCCAACATATATCTGTGCTTGAGATTGCAACAACCCAGAAGTAGGACTTTACACTTGGTCTTGTTGAATGTCATGAGGCTGGTATGGGTCCAACTCTCAAGCCTATCCAGGTCCTCCTGGATGGCATCCCTTCCCTCTAGTGTGTCAACTGTTTGTCTGCAGATGACACCAAACTCAGTCGGCGCAGTCGGTACACTGGAAGGAAGGGTGGCCATCCAGAGGGACCTGGACAGGCTGGAGAAGTGGGCTCATGAAAACCTAATGAGGTTCAATAAGGCCAGGTGCAGGGTGCTGCATTTGGGTCGGGGCAATCCCAGGTATTTATACAAACTGAGGGAAGATCTCCTTGAGAACAGCCCTGCAGAGAAGGACTTGGGGGTCCTGGTGGACGAGAAGCTGGACATGAGCCAGCAGTGTGCGTCTGCAGCCTAGAAGGCCAACTGTGTTGTGGGCTGCATTAAAAAAAGGGTGGTCAGCAGGGAGAGGGAGGTGATAGTCCCCCTCTAATCAGCTCTTGTGAGGCCCCATTTGGAGTACTGCATCCAGACCTGGGGTCTCCTGTACAGGAAGGACATGGAGCTCTTGGAGCAGGTCCAGAGGAGGGCCACTAAGATGATCAGAGGGCTGGAGCACCTCTCCTATGAGGAAAGGTTGAGGGAACTGGGCTTGTTTAGCTTGGAGAAGAGAAGGCTCCAAGGAGACCTCATTGTGGCCTTCCTCTGATGTAGAACTGAGCAATCTGCAATTGTTTCTAGTCTCCCAGGCTGCAAGCAAGTCAAAAACTTAAGTTAGTTAACTTAGTTAATTTGTACAATTCTTCCCATGTCTCATTCAATTAAATACCTAATCTTAAATTTAGATTCATTTGTGTAAATCTCACATAGAAATGCATATATATAATGATAAACAAAATCACCTTCAGTAACAGACAAATTAGATCTTCCTTTAGACGAGGTTCAAACAATTTATTTATTTTAAAACAGAGACCTTAAAGTCAGGCTCGAATCTTCAGTATTATTTAGGCAACTGAATTATAATGATTTTAGTGCAGTTATGGACATAAGAATAGCTGTCCAATCAGCTTGTGTTTTCTATAAACTGACAAGTTTCATTACTTACATTAGAAAGAATACAATAAAAAGCAAGCCTTTTCTAAAAAAAAAAAAAAAAAAAAAAAAAAAAAAAATCAGAAAAGCACACCAATACCTAGTAGCTAGTTAGTTCACCTGCAATGTGAGATAGCTTTGCACTGCTTAATTAGAAGTGGTCCAAAACCAGTTCTTCCATTCTTCCTCCTTACTCTGCTACTGAAACATTCTTGTGGGAAGTCAATTTTGTGAAAAGCCTTCAGCATTCATTATGACTTAAAAAGACAAATGATGACTATGTAGTTTGTCAGCTTCAATATTCAAATGAGTTCTATCTATAAGGCTATGTCTCCTCCTTCAGTAAAGAATAGTACTAGGTACTATTTTACAATAGTACCTAGAAGTCATTTGACTTCTTATAACCTTTGTGTTCTTTAACAATGACTTAGGGAAGAAAATGTTTGGAAAAGAAAGTCTATTCTTAACAGAAAAAAAACTCAGAAAGTCTTTATACTTGTTACACTTTTAGCAAGTAGTTTAGCTTTAGTTTTTAAAAGAAGCAGGAAATGAAGCAGAATATACTTAGTATCTAGTACTTCCTATCCCTAGATTCAACCACACCAAGAGAAAGCTATCGCTAATTTAACACGAAAGAGGGAATGTGAACTATTGCTCTCAAGATCCTGTGAAAAGTTTGAATGTGTTCTGATTCTGTGTAAAACAAAAGTGATGAGAAAAATCATTTGGTCTGAGAAACAAAGAATATTTTCCAAGCTGATCTTTATTATGATTATTATTTTCACTGAGAGTCAGTTGCTTCATATCTGTTAACAATTTATGAAAGCAGTGATACTGGAAGGAAGGAATTTTTCAACTCATTCCTCTTTCATCTGAGGTCAATTGCAAGAGAAGAAACAATTATCTCCTAAAGAAATAGTTCTCCAAATTAAAATAATTTTAGACTCAAAGTGTGATTTAAAAGTGTTTCAAAAAGAAATCCAGTCACATTTACTAACATTCAAGGTTAGAAAAAAAGCAAAACCAAACCTTTATTCAGTGCAAAACAAATACAGCTAAAATTGAGCCAAAAGTACAATACCTATTGTGAATTATAGAGGAATTCTATAGATTTAATTATACACATACAATTAAAAAGTTACAAGAACAGCATAGTGGTCATGAAATGCTTCTTGCAAACAGCAAGTAATCAATCTATTACAAAGTGTAGTACTTCTAACAAATGTCCTGCATAGACAAGAAGAAAGGAAGGATTAATGGCATCATTACTTTCAAGTGTATGTAATTTGATATAGGCGATATCTAAGTCCTGAAATGTTTCTGAGATATAGAATAGTTATGCACGTTACCCTACAGGTCTATTTTGTTCACTCTTTTTTTTTTTTTTCTTTTTTTTTTCCACAATTCTCTCCAATGATTTGATCAGTTTAAATAGATTCATAATCACCTCTTGCACTGCCCTGCCTGAGGGAATTGGTGGGGGCACAAGTTGCTGGGATGGGATAGAACTAGGATAGATGATCCAGACTGGCCAAAAGGATATTAGATATCATATGACATTATGTAAAAAAATATATATAAAACTGATGGGATTTTGACAGGGAGGCAGCTACTGCCCAGAGACTGGCTGGACGCTGATCAGCAGGTGATGTGCAATTGCTTTGTGCATCACCTGTTTTGTAAATATATATGTATAAAATACTATCATTTGTATTATTTCTCTCTTTCTTTTCTGTCTTAGTAAATGGTTTATATCTCAAGCTACAAATTCTATTTCTTCTTTTTCTGATTCTCCTTCTCCATCCCACTGGTAGGTGGAGGAGTGAGTGGAAGGCTGTGTAGTGCTTAGCTGCCTGCCAGTTTGAACCTCAACAGTCATTATAGACAAAATAGCACAAGCTTTTCCTCCTTCTAGAACCTTATCACACTGTCCCAGTCATTGCCCTGTCCTCACAAAATCCTGTCTTAGGTCATGCTATGTCCCCAGCCCATACTCCCAACAGAGCTATATACAGACAACACAGCCCTCACACAGACCATGTTTCTGCCACTTGAACCCAGGGAGCTGGGGAAGGTAGAACAATATTGTCTAAACATTGATAGTTATTCTGGAGATGTCCTGAAGCCAGTGTGGTACACTGACTGGATTTTTGAAGAGAACTGAGACTGGAAACACTCAGTACAGATATGTCCACTCAAAAGATGTCTTGTTCTGAGCCATATGATTATGAGCCACTCTGTATTTCTTGTTCATCTGCTAGATTGAATTCCTTTAACAATATGCTCTGATAGCTCCCATGCATAACACTCCCTGAGGAACTTTTCTTCCACAAATTAACAAAATGTATCTATTAAATGTCAACTAGCAATTTAAGAAAAATGAAGGAAAAAAAGAAAAGATTATGGAAATTATGTGGCAGAATGTAATAAATGTTCAATAAAACAACAACAAAAGTGTTAAGCTGAAAACTAAAGAAAAGTCCATACAATATTTTCCTTACTTTAAAAATGGAAAGTGTTAAAATGAGACACTTTCATTATGCTCTATTTGCAGATTTCCTACTTCTTATGATTTTTATAGCTTGTTGGACGATTTGATTCAGTTTTGTTTACACTTATTTTTTTTTCTATCTCTCATGTCTCTTTGAGTTGAAGATGTAGAATTTAGCAGCACAATTTATCCTCAAATCATTCTTTCTGAATTTCAGGTTGTGGAATGCTACACATAGAAAATTTTTTTTTCTTCTATCTGAAAAAAATCTCTAAGAAATTTTAGAACTTTAATTATTTTTAATGTTCAATCCAATTTATGTAGATAAACTTTGTATGCATAAGGATCCTTTATCCCAAAAGGATATTATACAAATAGGCATTATTGCAACAGAACACAGCAAAATATTTGAGATAAGCTCAAAGATATTGCAACTGCAAGGAAGTTAATTCTACATTATGTTCCTTAACGGTGACTGGGCGGTTGTAAAACAGTGGATTTTTTGCTTAGTCATCATAATGTCTTTTGGGAAAACTGCATCTTTTCAATCTGGCCTTCACGTAATGTGTAAGTGGGCTTTACTGCAGCTGAGAGATGAACAGGATTGGTAACACCTTGCTACTTTTGGATCTCTCAATGCCAACAGTAAGAACTAGGCCATTTACATCCCTGCTTCACAGACTGCAAATTTCAGTACTGAACTTTCTGTCACTAGGGAGTGCACTGAGACAGGTAATTTAGGCAGCAGAGTAGAACAGTAGATTTAAAAGATGAAGAAAAATTGTTAGCCTAACTATTTGTTTCAGAACATTTGTACAGTAAAGGGAAATAGAAGATTGCAAGGTACAACATTATAGCTATGATAGCTATACATATACAGGTACAACATGATAGCTATAGAGAAAAAAATACAACAGCATCTTTCAAGAATGTCTTAAAATGTTATGCCTAAGGATGATGTTCAGACATCTCTTCAGTGTTTCCAAGAATGGAGACTCCAAAACTTCTCTAGGAAACCTGTGCCAGTACTCAATCACCCATGCAGTAAAGAAGTGTATCCTGATATTCAGTCAGAACTTCCTGTTTTCTAGTTTGTGCCTACAATCCCTTGTCCTGTCACTGGGCATTACTGGAAAAAAAAAAAAAAAAAAAAAAAAGCCTCTCTCTGTTTCCTTTGCACCCTTCCTTCAGCTACTTACAGACATTGATGAATTCCCCTGTATCTCTTCTTCTCTAGACTGAAGAATTTGAGCTCTCTTGGGCTTTCCTTACAGTAGAGATGTTCCAGTTCCTTCATCATCCCTGTGAACAGATGCTGGATTCTCTCCAGTAACTCCATGTCTCTCTCTTTTATTGGGAAGTCCAGAACTGGACACAGCACTCTAGGTCTGGCCTCACCAAAGCTAAGCAAAATGCAAGGATCACTTATCTCAACTTGATAGCAAAATGAGCTTGATGTAGCCCAGAATGCCACAGGCCTTCTCTGTGGCAAGGGCACACTGCTGATTCATGTATAACTTCATGTTCACTCGGTCCCACTGGTCCTTTTCTGCAAAGCTTCTTTACAGCTGGGTGACCTTCGGCATGTACTGGTGCCTAGTGTTCCTCTTCTCCAGTTACTTTATACTTCTACATATTGAACTTCACAAGGTTCAGATCAGTCTTATCTTTGCAGATTAAGTCAGAAGAAGACTGAAATATTGTCACAAGTGAATTCAAGGTCAGGTAGACATCAGAAAATAACCAGATCATTGAGTGACATAAAATCCAAGATTAGTTTACTTAACAGGTTTTGTATAAAAGAAAGATACTGTTTTCTTTTCTAAAATTTCAGTCCTGTGAAACACTAAAAATCATACATATTTGTTGTTAACAAATTGTTAACAGTTCCTCTGAGCAATTCACCCATTCCCTACTTAAACAATCTGCAGGGTAGGTGAACTGCAAGGACAGATGCAGTTCATATCTTTCAGGCAGCTGTGGTCCAAGACAATTATATGAACTTCATTCTTTTTCTGAGGAATATAACATAAACTTCTGATGAGTAAAAGCTGCGTAAGTGCAGTGAAAATCTTAATTTATCTGAGCATTTGTAAGGGGGCTTCATTCTGTAGCAAGTATTACTATGTAACACAATAAGTAGTGAGGTTATTTTTTTACAGATGGGGAAAATCCCATCTAAACATAAAGGTATTCAAAATATTCTGAAAATGTAGCATAGATGTTATATTTTAACTATTATTTAACTACTGTATTGAATATATTTAAAAATACAGTTTATGACTTTTACTTGTCCAATTCAAAGCAAGCAACCTATTTAAGCTTTTCAACAGAGATCTAATATAAATATTATAAATAAATATTTCAATTTTTAACACAGATTAAACATTTTGTTTTATGCATACAAACAATAGTATTTTTCATTCACTGGTCAAAATGAGCTACATTTTATACTGATGTCAACTTGCTATGTAACTACTGATGACAGATTGTACAGCTTCACATCTCTGAGTTGAGCTGGTAACATCTGAAAATGTTGCACGTTAGAAATAGTGTGTTTGATATTATTAACTAGGGCCTTACAAATTCCTTCAAAATGTTTGGGAAACTTCACAGAATCCAAGAAGTACCATATTGAAACAAAACAAGTTTTAAAATTTTTAACTACCAAGGTCAAAAAGAACATTAAAAAAGAGACCAAAAAAAAAAAAAAAAAAAAAAAATCCCTAGAACACTTATATTTTAATTACTTTTCTTAAGAATAAAGATTTTATGGGCAGATAAATCTCCAGTGTCTGTAGTGATTTGGAACAAAAGCTGTAGTGAGCAGAAAATACCCTTTGTGGCAGAAGTTACAGGTAAGATCAGTTGTACCAAAGATGACTACAAATCTGACCATATTCCAGGTTATAATCAAGTTTACCTCAGCTTTATTTACCTCCACAGATTAACTTTCTCACTGCACAGGTTGAGTTCCACAGGTCAAATATACAGAGAAAGGCTCACTTTAGTCTTTGCCTGATTCACCATGATCTGTCCAGGAATACAACCTGAATTTTCTCCTAATTTTACCTTCTCATGGAAAAACAAATAAATAAATAGATAGATAAATAAATAAATAAATAAATAAATAAATAATATTTAAATTACAGTGCCTGGAATGTAAAATTAGCACAGTTTCACTTTCCCCAGCTATGAGACTTCACTGACCTGTATACCAGAAGATGCAAACAGAATCTGACCTCTTATTTGTATATGCTATTAGCTTAACCAGCTTAATCAGCAATATATTGTTCTGTAGCAATAAGTACAGGAGCACAGAAATACACATGCTCAAGCTCCTTGTGCTTAGTGATTAATGTGGAAACATAATTGTAAGCAGACACACTGCTGGCTACCACAGCTGAGAACACATGCAGTTCCCTAATCAACACAAAAGTATGCTATTGTGGCAAAGCAATAGGTAACAAATGGGTGTGCTGCTGTTTCTATTCGTCCTACAGCTATGGAAATCCATCAAGGTGAACTGATGTACAGACATTACACAAGTCTAAAAAAATAAATAAATAAGGAAAAACATAAAGAAGAGAACTTGCCCTGTTGAACTCACTAGATATGAAGTAGAATTCTGTATCCCTTCTTTCCCTGTTTCAGTGCTATCCAGGTGAGTATTCTCCTTCCAAATTATCACCTTCTGCAGAGATAAGTTTTTGTTTAGTACTTGTTCACTTCCTAATGAAAATCCAAGCAGCTCTAGTTTTTGAAATCATTAACTACACTGGATATAAGCTGAGCATAGAAGTTTGCAACTTAATGAGAACATCATTAGTTAATTTCTCAGTACAGAACACAGAAATAAAAACATAAGAACACTAAAATTATTTTATAGACTGCTAGAAAATGAATCCTTCTCAGATTTTTTTTTCCCAGTTAACCATTTTGCAAGAGAAGAAATCAACCAAAATATTATCCACTAAATGAAGTGTTAAAGCAAACATTTGAATTTTGTGTTACAGGTCTTCTTCCCTCCTGATTTTTATCCCAACCTTACAAGGCACATTTATGCTATCCACTTATAAGTCAACTGGGAAACTGAATCATGAATAAGGAAAATATTGATCACTCTGAGAAATATTTGGTGGTTGCATTTGGCAGAGAATTCATGTGACACACAATTGTTATTTTGACATATATTACTTAGCAAATTCACAGAATCACAGAATCACAGAGTGGCCCAGGTTGGAAGGGACTTCAAGGATTGTGAATCTCCAACCCCCCTGCCACATGCAGGGCCACCAACCTCCACATTCAATACTAGACCAGGCTGCCCAGGGCCCCATCCAATCTGGCCTTGAACACCTCCAGGGACGGAGCATCCACAACCTCTCTGGGCAGTCTGTTCCAGTACCTCACCACTCTCTCTGAGAAGAATTTCCCCCTGACATCCAACCTGAATCTCCCCTCCCTCAACTTAGAACCATTTCCCGTTGTCCTGCAGTTATCTACCCTTTCAGAGAGTTGATTCCCCTCCTGTTTGTAGGCTCCCTTTAGGTACTGAAAGGCTGCAATGAGGTCACCCCACAGCCTTCTTTTCTCCAGGCTGAACAAGCCCAGCTCCCTCAGCCTGTCTTCATAGGGGAGGTGCTCCAGTCCCCTTATCATCTTTGTGGCTCTCCTCTGGACCCTCTCCAACAGCTCCTTGTCCTTCTTGTACTGGGGGCTCCAGACCTGGACACAGTACTCCAGATGGGGCCACACAAGAGCAGAGTAGAAGGGGACAGTCACCTCCCTGTCCCTGCTGGCCACCCCTCTTCTGATGGAGCCCAGGATACCATTTGCTTCTGAGCTGAAATTGTAGATATATCATAAGTATTTCTATTTCTCTTGGAGGCAGTATCTAGAGGAACATCAGGACACACAGGTATGGCAATAAAATCTACAAAGAAAAAAAAGATGGAAATTCTTTGGACCTTATATTCTAAAAAAGAATTTCCTTTCACTAAGACTTGTCACAGGAGATATCTTTTTATATGCATCCTGTCTTTGGATCACACCCAAGTAAAGGTAAAGATCATTTGATATAATGATATAATTGGTACAGTACACAGTAAAACTCTGTACCTTCATAATAGGGTACCAAAATCAAACATGATAAAAACCCTCAGACCTTTCTTGTCTCTGCAAAGAGTATCTGAATACATGTAGACTTTGCAAGATTACCTAGTACTTGACTGAATAATTTTCTTGTAGCTTTGGTTTTCTTTCTTTTTATTTATTTATTTTTTAAATCTCACACATACATATTCAACCTATATTACTTGTAAACTGTACTCTAGAGTGTACAGGAGAAAAACTTTGGCATTTTCTACATTACTCTTACTCATCTGTCTGATACACTGACTCCATAAGAAAAACAAAGAAAGAGAGAAAAATCAACGTTCTTAACTCTGCAAACTAAAATAATTAATTAAATAAATAAAACATGCATTGTTTTATAAAGCAGATGTCCTGGTTTCAGCTGTGAAAGAGTTGATTTCACAGTGTCTGGTATGATGACATGCTGTGCAAGGGGGCTGGGAGGGCACAAGGTGCTGGCAGGTGACACAACCAGGACAACTGACATAAACTGGGCAAAAGGAAATTCCATACCAGATGAAATCATGTGAAAAAGCTGTACAACTGCAGGGAGATGGTTGGCTGGTTGGCTGGCTGGACATTGGTAAGTGGTGGTATGCAGTTGCTTTCTGCATCACTTCTTTTGTATATATATTATTATTATCATTACTATTACTTCATTTTCCATCCTAATAAATAGCTTTTATCTCAGTCCATGAGTTCATGAGTTTTGTTGAGTTATGTCTTCTTTTTTTTTTTTTTTTTTTTTTTTTCCCCTGATTCTTTTACCTATCCCATAGGGGGGTTATTAGTGAGTGAAACTGTGTGTGGTATTAAGCAGGTTTCTACTGAACGAGTTCTTCAGAAAGTAGTTATACATTACCTCATTTTTATACTATTTGCTTCTATAGCTAGGAAACATCATTTTTGCCACTCCTAATTAAAGTCCTTGGGCACAATCCTGAGCTGAAAGTACATCTTTAGCTATAGGAAGTATCATTTTCACAGGCTCTCATCCTGATGGGGGATTTCAATCACCCAGATGTCAGCTACAAAAGCAACATGACAAGATGCAAACAATGCAGGAGACTACCAATGTCCATTGAGGATAACTTCCTAGTCCAGTTATTGGAAAGATCAACCAGAGTTTGACCTGATGCTCACCAATGTAGAGGAGATCATTAAAGAGTTTAAGTTTGTTTCAAGGCATTTGCATCCATAAATATCTCATCTGTATGCTGAGGGAACATTCCAACTACAAAATCTCCATTGGAAAACAAATAATTAAACAACAAAATTATTACAATTATAAAGTTTTTAACATTGACAGAGTTTAAGTCTTCTTGCCAAGAATGCTCTGGCATCTTCATCTTTGAATGTTTTCTGCACCACTTGGACTGTTGAGAGTTGCCTTTTCTTTGTGAAGGAAGTTGCTAACCTTCATATGTGCTTTACAACGAAAAGATTAACTTAGTAGCATAGTAGGACAGGCAGAGATGGGAAAGAACAACAACTGTCAAAAACAGGAGAAGAAACATAAAAAAAATATGGTAAATTGATAATTTGTGTTCTTAGTTGCAGAAGGAAGTGCAACTAAGTTGCATTTGGTTACTCAGTTATGCAAGTTATCACTCCAGAGATCTGATAATGTAATCTGGGTGGATTTTACCTTGCCTAACTTGAGTTATCTAGAACGCAATTTACGTATGAATTATTTGTTTCAGGTAACATCATAATCAATGGAGAATTAATCAATACAGGCAGGGGAAGCTAGAAAGTGTTTCCTCAGGAAAGGTGAAAAAGCTGTGCAGCCTGTGACTTCTTACAGTTTCAGTATAATGATCATAACTGATCTCTCTTGTCTCTTTCACATCTTACTCTGATCAAGCTGTGCTTTTTACCAGTTATATTGAAACTGCTTCTGTAGTTGTTAAAGGAAAGAAGTTTATTTTCCTCAATCACAGAAATACATTTTTATGATAAACATAACCTTAGTGCAGACTTTTGCTGATACAGCTTTCTCAGTGCCATGGTAAATCGGGAATATTATTTCTCTGACTTATATAGCACGGCTAGCAAATATCTACACTGTAGATTTGAGAGAGGGGGTCATATTATCTAATTTTAGGTGTCTGCAATGTTGACACTTCTCACCTCCAGAGACCACTTAAGATTCTTTTAGTGTCCACAGACTATCACAGTAGACTCCTAATAGCTGATAATTAGAAAGTCTTTTTTTCAGGCACTCTCAAAGAAATTTTCTTCAGCACAATTTCATAGCTGTGAAACAACAATAGATTTCTCTTACCAAATCAAAACAAATCAATTATTGTAGAGAACTCAGAAATCTGACATAACATTCCTATTAAAAAACAAAACAAAACAAAACAAAAAAAACCATTGTACATTGTACCAAAAATACGGAGAAGTTATGAAATTAATACAAGCCCAAAGATACAGCTTCTACTACATGAACAGCTGTTTGATCAGGGATGGGAAAAATGCCATTTGTAACTAATTCTGCCACATATTTATTTCAATATATGAGTTTTCATTAAAATACAGACATTACTTCAATTTGTACTTTTGTGATATATGTATACAATATTTTAAAAATAATCTTCCGCTCTCAACAGCAACAAGAATAGTGATAAATCTCACATACATGAATGTCTTGCTGTCTTGATGTAGGAATTATTGAACTAAACTCTCTGACCTGACTTGCACAGGAAATCTATCTACATGATCCTATGGCTATGTCTTCCAAATTAAAAGGTCAAAATATCAAGTCAGTTATCTACTGTAATATTTTTTCCCTCTACTAATTAGAGGTCTCTGTATATGTTGCTTGCAGAGTAGTGGCTACTACTCTAGATTCAACCAACAAAGGCATACTGATTTCTTGGAATGACTATCTTGGCAAAGAGTTGCTGTGTGAAATGTCAGTCAATTTATGCAAATTAAAATGATCTTTATATATATATATATATATATATATATATATATATATATATATATATATATATTTTAGTGCTTTTTATTTATTTTTCTTTTTTTTTTTAATATTTTAATTTTCTGTCTTGGTAAATAGTTTTTATCCCAACCCATGAGTTTTTATTTCCTACACAAACCACAGATAGTAAGTTGTGTAAGAAAGGATACTAAGCTGTAACTTCAGAGTTTACTATATGTCACTTTAATCTCCAAATTCAAATTAAAGTGATATAGAACCATAAAATTTTCTGATGATGTCTTGAGATGATTTTATTACAGTTGCATACCAAGCCTGTGACAGAATTCATCTTTTTACAGCAGAAGTTATCATGTACAAGATTCTTCTCATGTTATGTTCATAATAGATGTGTGCTGTAGTTTGAAGCAAGCTATACAATGTTAATGGAATCTTGCTTCACTTACATAATACCAAAGCTTAAGTTAGCTTTAAGGTTATTGTTATTTGCAAATTGCTTTTACCAGTAAAATGAATTATACAATACCAGTGGGGAAAGAGAAGGAAAGTAATTTCCTCTTAAACTCCTGTTCATTTCCTGTGCATGCAACAACACAAAATTAAAAGCTGATAGAGGGTACTCTGGAAATAATGCAGATTTCAGAGTCTGATCATTTTAAAATCTGCTTGGCTACTCATAAGATATGCTAGGTATGACTTCTTCTGTTTTCAGTACAGCAGTAATTGTAGTGTCAGTGTATTAACTGACTGTGAAGCAGAAGCTTATCTGTTTCATTATTTTATACAATTGTCAAAATTAACTTATTCTTGAGCTCTATATCATTAGATTTAAATAAAAGTTATCATGAATGTAATTAAACACTGGTAGATGCAAATCAAATGAAAAACATAAACAATCTCCCTTAGTAGAGGCACTCTTGGGAATATTATGGAGACAGCTGGACAATTCATCTGTCTCTTTGATAGGGTGATGATAAAAGCTATATTATATAATACAAAGTCAATTATTTACGTATGAAATTCTGGATGAGCCAAAGCATCATCAAAATCACACTCAATTAGTTAGCACCTTCCATCACATCCACTGTTTCTGGATTTGTCTTTGAGTGGTCAGTGGATGAGCAAATGCACTCTTTTGCATCTTTTCCTAGTTTACCATTTACAGTCTGAAAATCCTAGCTCAACAGAGAAGTGATGGTTAGATCTGAAGGTTATACTTAGGAGAGTAAAGTGAAAGGTGGTCAAATGTCTAGCTGAAAGTTCACAGTTCTAAAAACTTCAGTTGGTTGCTTCTTAAGTGTGGAAGTATCAACCTATCCCAAGGCATTACAATATTTTAAGCTTCACAATTCCAGTTCCTGAAATTTCTGCTTTCATTTATACATACCAAGAAAGAATACAGGAGATCACTTTATCCAGGACTGAGTTTCCCAGTGATTTAAGAGCACTTAAAATACAGCTGCTGGAATCTCACTCCCTTTTATCAATGCAAGTGTCCATTGGACTCTGCAGAGAACAACTTAAGTGTACCAAATCAGCACAATCCCAGATAATGAAATCAAAAGTAAAGATCTAGATAGTAGAAAAAATACTCTGATTTCCTACTTGGTTAAACCTTCCTGATGTGTCTGAGAAAAAATGCTTTTCCTACTTCTAGTGAAGATCCAGAACATGTGCCCTGAGCTGTGAGCATAGGGCTGCCTGGGCTTCCCTAGGCCACAGCTGGGCCAAGCTGCTTTCAGCATCTGCTCCAAGCCCAAGTGCTGCTGCCTCCTGCCTGCCTGAGCTGAGCTCTGCCAGTTCCTACTGGGAAGGGTCCGGCAAAGTCTAGGAGTCACTGCCCAGCAAATAGGAGCCCCTTGGGGCTGAGCATGGGGGAGGCTGTGGGATCATGCTTGCCCTGCTGGGAGCAGAAGACAGGAGACAGCAGCCTGGAGAGAGAAAACATTTAGAAACAGGCCAAAGCAATCCCCTGAGTGAGGAGGAGGAAGTCACTCCTACCAACTGTTTTATATTCCTCCCTAATGCTTTCCTAGCTTGGCAGTCAAGCTGCGCAGATAGCCTTGGGCCCTGAAGAGAGACAAGAAATATCTGTTGAGTTCAGATTCAAGCCAAGCATTCTTTTGAGCAAGAGTAAGTAAGGAACTTCTTAAGAACAAGGAATATGCATAGCGTGAAGTTTTTCTGTGTTTTTGTGTTCCCCCCCCCCCCCCCCCCGGGTATTGAAGTCTTGTATCCCAGGTGGTAATTTGTTTTTCTTTGAAAATGTAAATATAAAAAATAATTGAAATTTATTGTTCAATGCAAAATTCACATTGTCAATTCAGCGTAAAAGGACAACTTATTTGTGGAGTTTAGAAAGCAGTACATTCACACCACAAGATTTGGAGTGACAGTATATATTGCTCTTCAACAGCTTTTTGTCAGGATTTGCACAATACATTTATTTAAGCTATCCCTATGAAAATAGGGAACAAGTAGAACGCTAAGAAGCTTACTTAAAAAGGGGTGCATTAAAGAACAAGCAGAAAAATGTGTAAGGATTAATATGTTTATTACTATTCTCTGAACTATAAATCAAAATATTAATAATAAGACTAGTAATAACAGATGCAGAATAAACTGGATGCTATAAGTATTTTTACACGGAAAAGTATGAAGTCCACTCAAAAGGAGTCAAAGGGAGCTAGAAAGTTCTTGTAAGTAAGCCTGTATACTAGCTGTGATTCATAGAGTCTACTACAGGACATCAAATCTAAGAGATAAACAACTCCAGTGGAGAATCTGTTATCTGTCAATATGGGATGAACCTCAATTAGTTATCTTGCTGACCTGTTGAGATGAGGCTTTCAGCTTCTGTATAATAAAGATTATGTGAGAGAATCCCAGATGTAAATTTACCTTCGAAGAATAACAAAGCGCACACTATAATTAAGGAAGGGATTGTATTGCTTTATGTCAATTGGAAACATGAGTTCTCTCTCAAACAATGTAATATCAGCGTCACTACAATATGTCAATATTCATGCCTATTATCCTCACAATATGTCATTATTTAGACTAAAAGAGACACTTTTTTTTTTTTCTTTTTTTTTTGACATGATGAGAAAACTCTGAATAACATATTGGGTATTCACTGTCACCTAATACATTTTAAGAAATTTCCAAGTTCAGTTTTTCAAAGAAATACCAAGAGTTCTAATTTGGGAAACTGTTCTAAGTTGAAATAGTTTTCCAAAGAAACAGCAGGATGAAAGGTAGAATATATTACATTTCATTTAATTTGTGATGATAACCAATATGTTTGATAACAGAACACACTGATGCCAGTGTAATATTTTGACAGCAAAATTTTTACATGAAATTTAGAAAGAATAACTAAAATGGTTGAAACATCTGAATCCTGGAAAACTGAAGTACTAAATACAAAGGTAGAGGGAAAAGCATTTTATCTGGAAACCTAACAAATCTACATTTTAATACAGAAAACCAATGTTTTTAAATTATTTGTATTGTCCTAACCAAAGTGACTCTCCTTTAAGTGTACCTTCAGATTGAATTAAAGTATTGGAAAACATTCCTTGAAATATGCAACGTTTGCATTTAGTAACAGAAATCAGGAACAATATTAGTGAATTTTGTGGACAAAAATTAAAATAGTTATTTTTAATCTTCTACTCCAGGGCAGTGGTGAGAAGGGAAAATCTTTTTCAGTAGATTGTTTGGACCTCCACAGTTTCCACAGAAAGTGCCTGACATCCCTATGAAGAAAGATTTCATTGACTTCATTCTTCTCACTACTCAAAAATCATAAGTGAAAACAATAAGAAAAACGTTGTAATCATGCATATATATGAATTGTATATCTTTCTCTGATCTTCGTGAAGAATGAATCATTAAAAAAAATGCCTCTGGCAAGTCTAAATATAATTATTAAAATTATATTTTCTGAGTAGGTCTCAGTGGAGGAAATTACTCCAGATATTAGGAGACACTACAACTTGTCTGGGCAACTTGTTCCAGTGCTATTTCACCCTCATAGTATGGAATTTTTTTTTAACATGTTCATATGGAACTTCCTTTGAAAAGAACTGGGCTTCATCCACTTTACTTCCACCCATAAGTTATATAAAAGCATTGATAAAGTTGTAGACAGCGAGCTTAGAACCTTCGAGTAATTGCTAGTAGTAACCAGATAAAGAAGTAGTGACGCAAGTGCTTACGCAAGATAAGAGGGGCGTAGACGAAGTTGTACAAGGCTATATAAGCTGTTGCCACGAGTTAATAAACGCCATTTTACCACCCACCACATTGGTGTGCACCGAGGTAGATGGACAGACCGATGAGTCCCTAACGATTGCGAACACCTGTATGAAGCTGAAGCGGGCTTCCGGCTTCATATGGTGACCCTGACGTGATAGTTAGGGAATAGTGGTCGGCCACAGGCGGCGTGGCGGGATCCTGCTCTCATCCGTCTCCCTTGGGGAAGGAGGCGATGACCCTAGAAGAGGGGGCTGCGGCTTAGGAGAGTGGAAGCTGGGTAGCGTCGGAAGGTACGGCCGAGAGCCTATAAGGCCTGTCCGAGGACCCAGGAGACCATCGGAAGAGGAGCCCGGTGGTTGCTTGATCCGTCGGGGAGATTACGCCCGGCGATGGAAGCCGTCATAAAGGTGATTTCGTCCGCGTGTAAGACCTATTGCGGGAAAAATTCTCCTTCTAAGAAGGAAATAGGTACAGTGTTATCACTGTTATTGAAGGAGGGGCTGCTTACATCTCCCTCGGATCTGTATACCCCGGGGTCCTGGGATTCTATCACCGCAGCGCTTGCCCAGCGGGCAATGATACTCGGGAAGTCAGGAGAATTGAAAACCTGGGGACTGATATTAGGGGCGTTGAAGGCAGCGCAAGAAGAGCAAGTTACATCTGAGCAAGCAAAGTTTTGGCTGGGCTTGGGGGGAGGGAAGGTCTCTCCCGCAGATCTTACAGGGAAGCCAGCCGCGGAGCCTCAGGACGGCGGAGAGATAAAGATAACGGCTGCGCAGCAAGAAGCGAAGTTGGCGCCGGGGGAGGTGACCGCGTCTAAAACAACATCCTGTTATCATTGCAAAACGGGTACTGGCTGCAGTTGCGCCACAGCTGCCCCCTCGGCCCCCCCTCCTTACGTGGGGAGTGGCTTGTATCCTTCTCTGGAGGGTTTGGGAGGGCCGAGAGGGGAGGGCGTAGCCACGTCACCGGCGGGGAGGGATGATCCGCCCCGAGGGGTGGAGCGAAGGGCGGAGCCGGGATGTCCCGACTCGGCCCCCGGGCCAGCTTTGACTGATTGGGCGAGGATCGGGGAGGAGCGGAGCGTGACGGGGTTGCCGGGAGCGGGTCTTTACTTTCTCATAGATCCAGCGAGGCCAAGATGGCGGCGACGGCAGAGAGCGGAGGCGGAGAGACGGAGAAGAAGGAGTCGCCGAGTCAGTCATGTGAGCCGACAGCTCCGCCCCCACCTTACCCTGTCCCGTCTTTATGCCCTTCTTTGGACAAAACGTCTCAGCCAGAACCGCCCCTTGAAGAACGCGATAGGGCGGTGGGCGGAGCGGGGCGGGGAAGCCCGCGGCCGCGGGGGAGCCCGTGCCGGGGGGGGGGGCCTGGTTACTGACTGGGCTAAAGTTAAAGAGAAAGCGAAAGAAAAGGGCCTAGCGAATCCAGCCGCGTTTATAGTTAGCCCTACACACACAGGTGCTTTCTCTATCACATCGGGTTATTGCGGAATCCGATTGGCCCTCTACATGGCCTACAGGGGCGGCACAGATGATAGCGGGAGTGGGAGGAACAACGCCCACCCGGAGGTCCGCCCAGATGGTTGAGATTATTGTAATCAGCAGGGATGGTTCCCTGGAAAGGCCTGTTCTGCTACAGCAGAACAGGGGCAGCAGGCATAACAATTTATAGTGGGGGCCACGATCTGTCAATTGTCAGCGCAGTATGCGATCCCACTGCGCTGGAGACAGGAAGTGCGACCTGTCTGGGTGGATCAGTGGTCCTTACCGACGGAAAAGCTTGTAGCGCTTCACGCATTAGTACAGCAAGAGCTTCGCTTAAGTCATATAGAACCCTCTCTTAGTCAATAGAACACTCCTGTATTTGTGATTAGAAGCGGTCAGGATCCTATCGCTTGCTGCACGACTTGCGCGCAGTTAACGCTCAGTTAGTGCCTTTTGGTGTAGTTCAGCAGGGTGTGCCCGTACTATCCGCCGTGCCTGCAGGCTGGGGGGTTGTTGTTATCGATTTGAAGGATTGCTTTTTCTCCATACCCCTGGCTGAGCAAGACAGGGAGGCTTTTGCCTTCACGGTTCCTGTCCATAATAACCAAGGCCCGGCTAGCTCAGTCGGTAGAGCATGAGACTCTTAATCCCAGGGTCGTGAGTTCGAGCCCCACGTTGGGCGCCAGCGTTCAGATGCTCGAGGTCAGGGCTGTTGCGATGGCGATTGTTTATTGGCCCTCCCTTCCCTGTAACATAGTCACAGATTCTGCTTTTGCAGCTAAGCTCGCTTTGAAAATGGGCCAAGAAGGCATCCCTAGTACGGAAGCAGCGCTTATCTTAGAAGATGCTTTGTGCACCCGAGTAGAGCCTATAGCAATTTTACATGTAAGAAGTCATTCGGATGTACCAGGATTCTTTTCAGAGGGCAACGCAGCCGCAGATGCGGCTGCAGGGTCCCGTGTCCTGACGATCCGGAAGGCCAGAGACCTCCACTCCACGCTTCACATAGGCGCCCGGGCACTCGCTCGAGCCTGTGGTATTTCCATTACAGCTGCAAGGGATGTGGTGCAGGCCTGCCCTCACTGTAATTCAGCTCCTGCTATTGGGGCGGGGGTCAACCCCCGCGGCTTAGGGCTGCTGCAAATATGGCAGACGGGCTTTACGTGGGAGCCGCGAATGTCACCTCGGTCGTGGTTGGCAGTTACTGTTGACACAGCCTCCACGATGATCGTGGCTACCCAACACGGAAAAGCTAATTCTACCTCGGCCCAGGCCCACTGGGCTGTAGCTATTGCGGTCCTTGGCTTGCCAGTGCAAACCAGATCTGATGAAAGAGAACAGTAACGGGGGACTCTGAGTTTTGCAGGTATGGCTCCTGTGAACACCGAAGAAGAAGGAGACAGCCCAGGAACCCCGAAAGAAGGCCGGGAGAAGCGTGGAGGAAACTCAACCGTTGCTGCCAACGAGAAAACGCGTTTCTAACAGGGGCATGAATGTGAAGACCTAGAAGGAATGTGTTGTTTCAATCTCAGCGATCATAGTGAATCCATGCACAAGAAGCTCTAGTATCTGAAGGAACATGTCAGCAAGATCGGCGTGGAAACGGACCCCATCGGGGACTGGCTGAGAAGTGTGTTCGGAGGCATCGGAGAATGGGGTGTGCACTTATTGAAGGGTCTGCTTTTAGGGCTTGTAGTTATCCTGCTCTTGGTAGTATGTGTGCCGTGCTTTCTACAAATTATGTTAGGTTGTATTCAAAGGATGATTGACCGCACAGTTAACTATCGCGTAGAATATAGTAAAATGCAAAAGGCTTGTAGGCAGTCAGGAAACGCAGCGGTATAAGGGTAGCGCGGGATTACTTTGCGATTCGGGATGTAACGGGGCAAGGCTTAACTGAGAGGACAATGGCATGTATAGGCGCAAAGCGGGGCTTCGGTTGTACGCGGTTAGGGTCCTCTCAGAATGGGATAATTACGCTTGTGCATAGGGAGGGGGAGATGTAGACAGCGAGCTTAGAACCTTCGAGTAATTGCTAGTAGTAACCAGATAAAGAAGTAGTGACGCAAGTGCTTACGCAAGATAAGAGGGGCGTAGACGAAGTTGTACAAGGCTATATAAGCTGTTGCCACGAGTTAATAAACGCCATTTTACCACCCACCACATTGGTGTGCACCGAGGTAGATGGACAGACCGATGAGTCCCTAACGATTGCGAACACCTGTATGAAGCTGAAGCGGGCTTCCGGCTTCATAAAGTTACCTTTCAGTCTTCTCTTTTGTTTCATCCATTCCAAACCAGCTTTATATCAACAAAATTGCTGAAGGTGTATTCTATCCCTTCACCCAGTTAATTGATGAAAATGTTGAACAAGATCAAATCCGGTATTGACCCCTGGGGAGCACTGCTAGCTACAGGCATCCAACTAGACTGCACTGCTGATCACATCTCCCTGGTTGGACGGGACCCTGGGCAACCTGGTCTGGTACCATATCTAGAGATTGGCAACCCTTCCTGTGGCAGGGGAGTTGGAACTTGATTATCCTTGGGGTCCCTTTCAATCCAACCCATACTATGATTCTATGATTCTATGAGATCTGTCAGTTATAGAAGTTACATTTATAGCTGTACTGAAGAGGAGACCTCTATGTAAAAAATACCAAGTCTGAGTTTGTACATCTAAAATGAAAATATTTTCCAAGTTCAAAAACAGTATAAATAACAACTGACTCATTTCTCTGGGTTTGGTCTTTTGTATCACACATCTTTAAGAGCTATCAAAGTCCTGTTCTATCTGACTAAGCAACTTCTCTGGATCTTATTCCAAAACATTAATTTAAAATCATACTAATCATACTGCATTTTGTAACTTATTGAAAATATTAAACAATTTGTTATAAGCTAAAACAATTATCCATGCTAGTATTAAGAACTGGAAAAAAAAAAATAATTGCTAACATTCCTTTATTTCATAAGTTAAAATGGAAACAAGATTACACTATACATTGACTCCAAATTAATGCAGGCCCATTCTTAAAGCAGTTTCCTTAATGCCGGCTTTTACTAGCATTTTAGATTTGTTTAAATGTTGCATTATGTTCATGCTAGATTTTCAGTGATGAGAAGTCTATTTACTTTCTGAAGCTATCCAAAGTTAATTACCCATTTAGCCAACTAACAGAGAAACATCTTAAATCCTCTTCTATTTTCCTTTGTGTGATGTAAAGATTCAAAGTCTTACTATCTTAATTTTGCAAATACATCTTTACTGACTTCTCCAGTCTTTTTTTTTTTTCCTTTTTTTTTTTTTTTTCAAGTATCTCACTTCTGCACATAATCATGTTGTAAGTCCCACAAATTCAATCAGGTAAACTAAAAAGCAGTGATGTTGCTCTGTAAAGTTTCCTTTCCCACTTACTTCTAGAAAATGTAATGTATTCATCATTGCTTTTAGATAATGCAATATTGATCATTTTTTTGGATTTTACGTTTCTGTGTGATGTAGTTCCTTGTCATAACATTAACTTTTACTCTTCCAACGTGAAGAAAACTACAGGCCATTGTAGTAAGTTAACGAATATTACTGTAATCATTTTCTAAAATAAATATTTGATATCTTTGAGCGATCACTACTCTTCTTCTGTTGGTTGCTCCTGGTAATACTAGAACTTAGTACTTGCCTATTTAAATAAGATTAACAAAATATAGAAGATTCCAAATCAAGATTTATCATTTAAAGATAGTTACCTGAAGATGGAGATGTAAAATAATAAAGAAGAAATATTGTGAGAGAAGAACTCCAATACCTCAAGCTTACGTCACTGTTGGTAATTCCTGAAAGAACCAGGTGGAAAGTAAATAGTTGGTTTGCTCCTTTTATCCTTGATCTTCTCCAACACTATCATTCATATTAACCACTGGAAAAAAAAAAAAAAAAAAAAAAAAAAGATTTTTTTTGTTGTTTTGTTTTGTTTTTCTTTGCATTATGATTATATTATCTTATGCATTATGATTTATATATGATTTCAAACTTTAATTTTGATTTCTGTCAATTAAATCTTCATAGGAAGAAAAGCCTTCACAAATTACCTAGAGAATGTAAATTTCAAAGATTGCTTATAATTGCCGAAATGAACCAAAAAGAACAGAGTTGCCAAAAACAAATCAGAATGCTCAGCATACCTCAAGTGAAAAGCAATTAAAATGAATTTCTAATTTCTTTTTCTTTTTTTTCTTCCATAAAATCTGCTGAATAATGTGTTTAAAAGCTCATCAAGGATATTGGATATTAAAAGATTCTTTGGCAAGACTAGCATTGTATCTTTACATCCTGTATGTATTTCCCTTAACTGCGCAGCATTCCCAGTCATTTCACCACTATTGCAAAAACAGCTTGATTTGAATAACAGAAATAAAATTTTGGGAAAAATAATTATCACTCAAAATCCCTGAAACGCCCAGACCACACCAGCTATGGATAGTCTAGTTTTCTATAATATAGCTATTTTGAACAGTTCAATCTCAATCATGAGAAAGAAATGACATTTTACTTCCAAATACAATCAGCTGTGAGTAGATGCAAACTATCTTCATAAGAGTTTGACTTACTGGATGTATTATGAATGTTCAAATCTACTGGTGTTTTATAGGTTAATTCCATCCATGGTTTTTTAAAAGCACAAAAAAGACAATTTTTCTTATCATTTCTGAATTCCTGCATAACATGGGCAAAACATTTGAACAGGTGTCCTATAAACCAGATCAATCTTGTTTGTTGATTTTGTTTAATGTATGAGATTTCTAACTATGGGGAATTTCAGAGACATTATGGAGATTAGAGGAATAGGCAGTTATTAGCAATGCGTTAAGCCTCTTATGCACGAACATTATTACACAGATTTACATCTGGATATTAGGGCAAAGCTTGTAACCATTAAGTTCTTTTCACAGTTTACAACACACACTGCACATTATTTTCTGTTTAGAAGGCATGAGGCTAGCAGTGGAAAACTGTCTGCCTTCTCTGCACAGGATCCAGCTTATTTCTCAAAACTGCTTCTCCATTAGAACAAAGAGGACTTCTCAGCTGGAAGGAATTTCTTGGAAGTAGACTTGTTGGACTATGATTGAACTGGTTGTACAATGTGGTGACACACTGGAACAGGTTGCCCAAGGAGGTTGTAGAAGTTGTGGATGCTCCATCCCTGGAGGCAAGGCCAGGCTAGATGATCCACTTTACCAAAATGATCTTCTTTGTTCTGTTATACCCTCTGATAGCTATTTCATGCAAGATTTCATTCCATCTCTTTCTTTCTATACTTTTTCAGTGATGTAGGAAACACCACCAAAAAGAAAATAATTTCTAATTTCTTTGTTCTACATTTCTATCTCTTACACAGTTGCTGCTGCTAACTGCTTTTTTTTTTTTTTTTTTTTTAACAGTATGGAGAGTGTTTCACTTTAATGATGGGCAGAAATGTTAAATATGCACTAAAAAAGGGAAAGGGAAGGGAAGGGAAGGGAAGGGAAGGGAAGGGAAGGGAAGGGAAGGGAAGGGAAGGGAAGGGAAGGGAAGGGAAGGGAAGGGAAGGGAAGGGAAGGGAAGGGAAGGGAGAATGACGAATTGATGAATTTAATGAAGTTAATGAAATGATGAATTTAGACACATTTTAGACATAAATTACTAAGAGTTATATTGGACATAATTTTCTAAAATCAGAAAGGAAATTTAAGCAGAGATGAGAAGTAGGAAGGACAAATAAAAACCACTACACTAAAGACAAATTATATAATTTAATAATCAATATTCAAGAGCAGATAAACGAAAATAGAAGTTCTGAAATTCACTGAAAAAGTAATCAACTTTGACAAAACAAAGATGTAAGGAAATAATTAAAAGAATATGCAATTTTGATACTAATCCTGAAATTAGGAAAAAATATTACCTCACACAGAAAGTTGCTTTTGGTCAGTGAAAATATATTTTGATGGATTGATAAGTGAAAACAGAAGAAATAACACACCTTTTCTGGATTCAAATCCTTTGTTTTTTTCTTTTTTCTTTTTTTTTTTCTTCTGCAAAATAAGGAAAAAATTAGTTACTTCAAACAGCTTAACCACGCATTTGTCAAGGTTATTAATTTTTTGTTGTAAAATTTGTCGATTAGTTTTTAATTGAGTTTTGGTTTTGAGACTTTCATATACTTATTTATTATTAGATCATACCATATTAGATTCCAGATTGCTGCCACCTGTGCAATTTGAATCCACTGTGAGATCATTTAAAATGTCCTTGCATAGCCTCAGGTATTTAGGGTGTGAAACCTAAGAGTTACTACTTGTGGGATGAATTTATTTGTGCAAAAGAAAAAGAATACTACATTTAAATATCAAATGGGCAGGCACTAGGTTGAATTTTTCTTGTTAAAATCATCTTTACCTAAAAAAAAAAAAGTAAGTGGAATTACTCATAAAAAAAAATTATCAAGACTTTATATTTTAATCAGAAAGAATTCAGTATTTTCTTGTTTCAGACATTTCAATAATTTTATTGAATAATAACTTTTATTTGTGTTTCTTTTTATTTTTCTATGATTCTATGATTGAGGAAGCTCAGTCTCCATTTTTAACCCATGATATAATATAATGGGAAACTGGAAACTGGGCAACATCTGGAAACTGAATAGAACAAGAAGAAATGAACAGAAGAGGTAAGAGGCATTTTATATCATCTTTATACAATGCTTGACTATGTAAGTATTTTGTTTTCTCATTCCAGGGCAAAGTCAATCCATTCTTTATCTGTGGTGAAACTTAATTGTGTACCAGAAGAGGAGAAACCTTACAACCAGAGCATGATATCAAATGGGAGTAGAGAATTTCAGCCATTTCTTTCTGAACAAGATTCATATGAACGTTTTAATATTCTTGCTCTGCTCTTTAAAAGATTGCCTCAAAATTCTGGGTAGCACTGACCCACTATCTTAGTGAGAATGTAAACTATGATCTCACATGCATGACGCTGCCTCCCAGATGATAACACAGCTTAAACATTCTCTTAATTTTGATGTACTAGAAGGAAGACCGTCATGTTTTATGATTTTTGGTTATTGGTATTCCACATCATAACATCATGTAGTGCACTGAGAGTTAAAGTGTTAAGGCTCCAGTTCTGGGCACCTTTCCGGAAGAGAAAAAGAACTACATACCCCAGGGGACATTGAGGTCAGAGAGGAGATATATCCCCTGGCAAGGTCACCTGATGGGCTCTTATTTGTCAGGATCTCCTCCTTGCTGCTCAACCAGATTGCACATCTCACCTCAGTGTTATGGTGAGGCCTTTCGGACACTCTCATTATATTTGATTTATTAGCTTCAATTCTAATTATATTGTATTATAGTGTGTTATCTTGCATTCTGATACCATATTTAGTAAATTAGTTTCTTTCTCTTCAGATCATCACTGCTGTTTTTAATTATTTTGGGGTCCTCTTTTTCCCTTATTTGGAGACATGGATCTGTGGATCCCTCCACTGCACTACTCATGGAACCGGGCCAAACCAGCCCATAAACCGTTGGCATTCTTGGCTGCGGGAAACAGCTGCTTTTTAGCTTTTTAGAACAAATCCCTCTCTGCTCTCAGAGAGCTTCATTGGGAAAATTTCTCTCTTTCACAGGTGCTCACTGAAAACTTGACCTTGAATGTCCAGGCAGACTGCCAATATTCTGGGATATTCCACTTTCTCTTTTAAATTTGTTTGCAAAGGGAGCTGCTAATTTTACTTGGGATTTTTAAACAGGTTCCCAGTCTCTCCTTTGAATCTTTTATGCAGTTTTTGAATGCTCATCTGATCTGAGCTGATAGGGAGAATCTCCAGCTCCAGAGAGAGTGTCTTCTTGCTGAGAAGCAGAATTTCCAGGTTAAAAGAGGAGAGTCTCCAAGCTGAAAGGAATATTCTCTGGGAGACGATACAAAATGAGAGAGAGAGTCTCCAAGCCAAAAAGGGGAGTTTCCATGAGAGAGTCTGAGCTGAGAAGGATAATCTCCAGGTCCAGAAAGAGAGTATCTTAGTTGAGAAACAGAGTCTCCAAATCCAAAGAAAGAATCTCCAAGCCAAGACAGAGAATTTCTGGGTTGAGAAAGAGAGTCTCCTAGTCAGGAGAGAGAATCTCAAAACCTGGCAAGAGTGTCTCCAAGCTGAGAAAGAAAATTTCCAATCCGAAGGGGAAGATCTCCGAGCTGAGAGAAAGAATCTCCAATCTCAACGAGACGCCTTTGAATCCAAGCAAGACTCCCTTTTATCCATACTTCACACCCTTCAGTCTGAATGGGACACCCTCCAAACTGAGTGAGACACCCTCCAATCTGAACTAAATACTCTCATAATCAAATGAGACAGACTCCAAGCCGAGTTGGAGGTGAGAGCATCAAAACTGACCAACTTGATCAACTACAGGAGGCACCACAATTGATGTCAGTTGACCCTGTAAGAGGACAGAAAATGAAACAAATCTCGACTCAGTTAGAACAGAAGAAAGAGAAGAAGGGTAAAGTAGAGGAAGCAGGCAATGTAAGAGAAGAGGAGGAAAGAGGACCAGGGGAAGTGCCCCTGAGTCCAGGGGAGAGGCCTTCAATAAGACTGATCACCAAAGCCTACGAGGGCAACAAGAAATTCTGAAAGAGTAAGAGGTGAGCAAGACTTCATTACCATTTTTGATTGATCTCTGAAAATGAATGAAATTCGAAGTCTGAGAAAATACTTTTCACGTCACCCAAATGAGCCTTTTGTCACCTGGTTACTTTGATGTTGGGACAATAGAGCCAACAGTGTGTGGCTGGATAGTAGAGAAGCTCACCAACTGGGTGACATTGCTAGGGACTCAGCCATTGACAGAGGTATTAGTATATGGCAGAAGCAAACCTTTACCCTCTGGAAGCAATGCTGTTAGCCATAAGAGAAAGACATCCCTTCAAAGACAATCTGATGCCTGAGAAAGAAAAAGAAATGGGCTGGTATAGAAAAAGGCATCCATTATTTGAGAGAATATGCTGTGGTGGAAACGCTACATAGCGCCGATTTCATTCCTGACGAGCTAGACCAAGAGCATGATCCTGAAAGAGTCAGATGTACACCAAATATGTGGCGTATATTCACAAAGACTGCACCAGAAAGATACTTCAGCATATTTGCAGCAATGTTTGGCAGAGGGGAAAGACCCCTTATAAATGAACTGATTAATAAACTTCAAAACTTTTTTTTTGAATTACATTTAAGTGCTCTACAAGCTTGTGTTTCAGCCATTGCAAAAGTGTCTGAAAAACTGGACAGAATGGAGAGCAAACAAGAAGATATAATAGATGAACTGTTTACTGTGCTTAATGCTGATGGATCCATGGTGGTAACAGATACATCCAATGGGGACCAGAATACCCAAAACAGCCTACTGGAGGGGCTGATCAACTTGGTTTCCTTCCAGACGGTGTCATCCAACGTCTCAGCTATCAAAAGAAGATGCTCTCCTGCTCGAGCAAGTGACAACAGTAAGACTACGTCGCGTTTTGCCTTCTGGCATTACCTAGATGACCATGGAGAAGATATGAAGAAGTGGCATAAAAAACCCATTCCTGCACTTCAAGCACGGGTAAAAGAATTATAAGACAAATCAACCACCAAGGTGAACTTCTCCAAAAAGTTGATTGCTCCACTTGCTGCGGGACCAGCCTGTAAATCTTAGACAAGGACAGTTTTACCTTTCAGTTAAGTATTGTTCAAGCTTGTATGATATGCCAGAAAAATGCCATAAATACCCTTTTTTCTTTATAGTACTACTTCATTACTTTAAAAAATAAAATAAAATAAAATTTGAACATTCATTTTTTCTTTAAAAATGTAGCTGCTATTTTCATTTTCCCAGTCAGGACTGCTGGAGAAAAGGTATACAGAATTTAACAAGAATATCATGTAACAGACTTCAAGTCTTAGACAAGCAGGAAAATGTAGCTGACACTTATGCTTATACTATCCTGTGCACATTGTTGTTGCCCTTTTCCAGTTCTCTTGGAAATTATTACTTTTTTAAGAGCACACAGCAATGAAGCAGTGGACTTCCTTTCTCAGTTACTTTTATTTTTTTCCCCAAATCCTGACATACATTTGTGTTTTCTCTTTCAAAACAAAGCTTTATACAAAAATAAAAGCCAAGTAATTTGTTTTTCGGTTTGAATGTTTGTGTAACAGGGTGTATCAGGGTTCTTTTATGCGTTTCAGTAAGAAAGCTCTATATAATTCTGATTGTGTTTTAGGAAAATGTGTTAATTTCTTAATCCTTCTCATAACACTCATAATGTCCCAAACCTGAAAATGATGACATTTCTGTTCCCATAAGTTTTTCACTTATTTTCATTTCTTCTTCTTCTTTTTTTTTTTTTCTTCTTTAATTTTTCATGTTAAAATTTAGTAACCATATTTGTCTCTAGGCAGATCTCCTATCGCTTTTCTCACCTTCACAGAGAGGGAATTATTACTAATTATGATGTCAAATAACTCACAGTAACTTAGGGAACTATAACTACATTTTTAATGAATACACAAGAGATCTACATTTAGGTAACTTCCACATGATTTTGGAAAGATGAGATTTTCATTATGTAAAAGAACAGAAAAATCTGGGCTCCAATCATTTTGAACATATAGGAGAATTGGATGGTGATGCAGCATATAATCTAGTAGAAATCAAGTATAAGTGAAGGGATATTTGGTTAGTGGTGACAAAGATGAAACTAAAGAACATTAAAACTTGTTGGCAAGTCTCTAAGAATGAGTGTCGTTTGGCCTTCTTTGACATTAATGAGTGCTTACATAACAAATGTGTCTTTTGAAAGTTTATGCTTGTTCAGTTCATTAGTTTAGTGGGGCTTTTTCTTGCTATAGAACATAAAAAAATTAAACCAAAAAACATTTAAAATGTTTGACAAGTCTCAGAATGAGTAGTTTCTGTCTTTCTTCGGCATTAATGTGTGCTTAGGTAACAAAATTTTCACTGAAATCTTATGCTTATGACTAGCACTGTCCATTTCATTTGCTTAGCAAGTTTTTGTGTAGGAAAAGAAAAACTATGTATTTTAATATATTGCAACATTTGACACTATTACAAAAACAATGGAATGATTGAAAATAAGGAAATTGATTGGAAATACTTTTCTAGATTGTTGAACTTTTCACAACAGCACTCAGTGTTTCAAATTCTTAGGTTTCATAAAATCAAAGAATCATAGAATTATTTGAGTTGGAAGGGTTTTTTAAGATCATCTAGTTCCATCCTCTTGCTATAAGCAGGGACACCTCCCTCAAGACCATGTTGCTCAAAGTCCCATAGAGCCTAGCCTTCAACACCTTTAGGAGGGAGCATCCACAGCCTTGCTGGGCAGCCTGTTCTAGTGTCTCACATTAAAGAATTACTTCCTAATATCTAGTCTAAATCTATCCTCTTCTAATTTAAAATCATTTCCCCTTGTCCTTTCACTACATGCCTTTCTAAAAAGTCCCTCTCCAGCTTTCCTGTAGGCCCCTTTCAGGTACTGGCCACTCTACAATCCCCCTTAAGCTTTCTGTCCTCCAGGTTGAAGACTCCCACCACTGTCTGCCTGTCTTCATAGGGAAGGTGCTCCAGCCCTCTGATCAATCTTCATGGTCCTGGATCTGCTCCTACAACTCTATGTCCTTGTGCTGGGAGCTCCAGAACTGGATGCAGTACTCCAAGTGTGTCTCATCAGAATCCAGTAAAGGGGCAAAATCACCTCCCTTGACCCGCTGGTCATGCTTCTCTTAATGCATCCCAGGATATGGTTAGCCTTTTGAGCTCCAAGTACACACTGAATCTTTCATCAGCTGACACTCCCAAATCCTTCTTTTCAGAGCTGCTCTCAAGCCATTCTCCACCCAGTCTGTATCTGTGCTTGGGACTGCCCCAACCCAGATGCAGGACCTTGCACTCAGCCTTGTTTAACAAAGGATAAACAAAAGATGAAACTTATGAGAGGATACTTATAGGATCTATTAATGGAATAGGAAAAAAAAATAATAATTTTAAGCCTCAGTATTTTTGCAATGGATTCCTGAATCCTTTAGTTAGATACATTTATTCTTCTGAGCAATTTTGAAGTCTAAATTGGAATTCTTCCACTGATTTCAGTAAAATCAGTATTATTGTGATATATTATTCATTATAGATGACTTTCTGATAATCTGAGGTTGTTTTCAAAGAAATCAATGGCATTATACAGTAAATTAGAAATTATCCAGCATTAAAATAATGGCATATAATATCTGAGCGCTTCAGTTTTATCCTTAATTTAATTAATTACTTAAATACATATACATGCATGCACATATACACACATACACATTTTAAAATTAGTTTTTAAGCCTCCTTGCTGTCAATTGAGAACCAGATTCTATACGTGGTTTTTCATTGCATTTAATACAAAAGCAGACTTGTATATGTTTACAGTTAGAAATTTTATTACCTTTGAAAACATAAGCAGTCCTCTCGAAATAAAGAGAGAAGGGATGATAAGAAAGTGAAAGTTAAATACATGACATCAGTCTCCATGAGCTTGACAATTTCAGGAGCAGCACATCTTGTTTGGTTCTGCTGAAATCTTTTATTCCACTGTGGCACAAAAACACAGAGGAAAGTAAAATAAACCATAAAGCAGAATCAGACAATGATAATTCCATCAAACATACTAATTTTAAGAAACTAGATTTCTAAAATACTTCATAATGTAAAAGGAAATCAGGAATTGCATTGTCTTTAGGGATTTTTTCTGCCATCTGCAGAAAAAAAAAATTAAATTCTACATGTAACTGAACATGATTTTTTTTTCTGTAACAGGGTAATACTAAGAGGAATTAAAAACTGCATTACATATCAGTACAACAGGAAATAAAAAATTCTTTGAGAAGCAAATTATTTTGATTTTGTCAAGTTGTAAAAGGAGGCATATTTAAAATTTACTCCTAATACTGTCAGAAATATTGATTCAAAACTTAATTAGTACTGGCTTGAAAATAAATACTTCTGTTTTGCTGCATACCATTTAATAAATATAGAGAATGTCTATGTTATGAAGAAGTGCAAGCATTTTATTTGTTTGTTTTCCTGAAGTGGAAATGCCCTAACTTAATTCCTCGGAGACCATGACAGTTATAAAGGCTCAGCTGGCAATTGTGATTATTTACTTTATTATGTAAGTGCCTTAGGGATCAGGTACAGTTGTTCCTATGAGCAGGTTTGGTTGTTTATGCTCCAGAACTGTCACACAAGAAATAGTAATTATTAACAGATATTGGTTAACCTTAAATCCCATGCTTCTAAAATTTGTGACTATTGTTTATTTGTGTGTGAATAAAGTTCAGGTAACAACAATAGAAACAAAATCCAATAAGTCTTCTTGGTATTTTGGTATCAGAAATTATGTAAAAGCCTATGTCAGAAAAAAGGAAAAAAGTAGTTATCTAGTAGAGTATGTCTACTATCACCCTGTGTAAAAATTCATAATGAAAATAATCATTCATCTAGAAAAAATGGGTAATTATCTGTTTATAATCTACACAAAGTCTGCCGGAATTTTATGAAACACTAAAAGTGGTCCATAATTACTGTATTTCTAAAGTAAATGAAACAATGTGAAAATTACTATCATTTTTGTATTTATCACTGTCAAATATTATGTTATTGAAAAAGTGAAAATAACATGCTGTGGTGGATAATATCAAAGTGCAGAACTGCAACCCACTGCATTCCATTAGCAGTGAAAAGCCTGATTCATAATTCGGTGTTAAGTACAAATTATTATAAGCATTCTGCACATTAATTGACATTACTAATAAGCACTTTTTTTTTCTAGAACACCTCTCCTGTAAAGAAAGGTTGAGAAAGATGGGCTTGTTTAGTTTGGCAAAGTTTCCAGGGAGGCCTTATTGCAACCTACCAAGATATACAGGAAGCTTATAAACATAAAAGAGATCAAATTTTATATGCTCCAATAGCGATAGAATAAGAGGTAATGGTTTTAAACTTAAGGAGAGGAGATTTAGATTAGATATTAGGAGGAAGTTCCTTACTGAAAGGGTGGTGAGGTGCTGGAACTGGTTGCCCAGAGAAGGTGTGCATGCCCCAAGTTCACTTTACTCCATAGCGATCAGCAGTGCAACTGCACAAAATTACAGAGACCAAAATTTCAAGCATATGCCCCGCAGCAATAAAACTTAATCCCTGAGACTGTTAGAAATGGTTTAGGTAGTGGGGAAACAAATGTGAATACACATCAGCTGAGAAAAGATTTCTCTTGTTAACTAACAGCTTTTTAACATGGCACTTTGAGATTTGTTCTCCAGTACATAAAATAAGGTCTAATTGACTGATTGATGGATAAGAATGCTAAACTCAAGCAAAGCAGAGTGTTCTCTTGAGAAACTGGAAAATGTTTAATGCTTTGTTTTCCTGTCAAGAAACCATAAAATGAGAAACCTGGGCAATAGTGTTCATAAAGGAAATAAGAATCAAAATCTGAATTCAAAAACTATTATAATCATTGATTGAAATATAATAAAATGTACGGAATATTCTAATCAATTAGTTAAAAAGCTATGATGAGAAAAATGTTTTAATTTATTTTAGTGAAGACTTTCTACTGACTGTGCAGAAATTACTACATATGGTTCTAATGTTTTCAAACCTCTTTTCCAACTTTTCTGTGAGAAAAGCCGTGCCTTCTTGATTTCAGTATTTTCTGCCCAACCTGCAAAGTACAAAATCTTGCTTCCTATTCATAAATGTAAATAATGAAATGTAGTTGTATGGGAAAGGCAAACAAATAAATGCAGGTGGAAGAGCAGAATTTTCTGAAGCCCTCAGTTCATGAATGCTCTGAAAATGTTTTATTTTAAATTTATGTTCTAAAAACTGAACTCTTGTTTTTTGTCCAAGGAAAAATGCAAAGTAAATGAAACACCTATTTGAAATAGAATTTTGAACATGATAAAATATTTATTATGAGCTAAAAAAATTGTTTTTTTTTTTAAATCAAAGTAGTTGAAAGATCTACTAGAACAAAAATAGAATAGAATGACAAGATCAAGAATTGATAAGACTCTTATGTGATTACTAATAAGGGTTCCAATGTGTAAACTGATGATAGAAATTGTACTTTATATTCTGTCTGTATAAAATTTTCTTTTTTGTAATCTGAAACTTAATCACAAAGTATGAATTATTAATTTTTATTTATTTTTTTAAGCTTCTGTGAACTGTCATTCTTCTGTGTACCTATTCCGGGAATAAAAGAATCCTTGTGCTGTTCATTTTGTGTTCTCTGGAAAACTAGGAGAGCTGTTGAACACAAAGTCTCAGATGAAAATTTGCAGGTGACTGAATTCATAGATGAAATTGTAAGAGGAAGTAAACTAGACAAACTGATATTAAATGATAGAAAAATATTTCCTGCACCAGTGCTGTCTTTTGATAGTGACAGATTCGTATTCTTCTTTGTGCTACTGGACCTAATGCAATCCTGCTTGTCCTCTTCCTGCTCTCATTTGCCCCGTATCACTCCAAATTTTTTGGTACATCTCAGTTTCATTCATTGAGAGGATATTTTTAGATTGGAACCCATCTCTTCTTCCCAGAAAGTCATAAAAAATAACTTCTATGGAATACTGAAAGAAGAGACTAAAGCAGAAATTGTCAGCCTCACCACACAGTCTGCACTACTAGCCTTCCACAAAATCACATTATTTAAATATAATCAATTGGAGAACAAAGAATTAGAGACGAGAGGCAGAGTGTTGACGCATATATCCTCATAACTACTGCAGTGTAAGGATTAGGTGATTTTTTGTATTTTCCACATATATGCTTGTGATTTAAGGTATTCAAGTGATGGTGTTAATAACTTCTCAGAATGTACAATTTACAATTTTGTAGATTGCATTTTGTAAAAGACAAAACCTCTTACACTGCTTAGTGTCATAGAGCCAAAACCACACAGCAAGTTATGTTATGTAAATCCTGATTCTTTAAAATTTCAGTCGCTTGTGGAAAAAAAAATACTGATGATTCAAGAAAGAGCTGACTAATTAACAGTTCTTATAACTGTGCATTACCATGAACACTGGGATCATCTTACTATTTGTATGGTAAATAAATAAATGATAATAGAGGATGTCCTTGACAAATACAAAACAAACAAACACTAAACAAAAAAATGCAACAACAAAAAAGACCCCAAAAACACAGAGTACTTGAATAACTTGAATTGCCTTCAGTATAACTCTAAATATTTCTTCGTTGATTGTTTCCACACAGTATTAAATTTTTTTTAAAAAAAGTTCCATTTGTAAAAGTATCTTATAAGGTAAATGTTACTGTGGCCTTTCAAAGCATCCATATACAATTTTGTACCTGAAACAGAAAACTGACAAAGCAACATCTGTCTGGGTAGAGAATACATAGACTAAGAACTCCTGGATTTGGGAAAATTTCTGGAGATTGATAATTTGTCATGTTTTAAAAAAAGTTACTCAACAGATTTGTGTCTGTAAATGCACACTTTTAAACACCCTTGAGTTACAAATGTACAATAGCAGAGTGTAAAGAGTGTTCTAGAGTAAGCACTGTTTCATCATTTACCCTGAAAACTCACTGTGATCTGCCAGGTTCCCTAGTACAACACTACAGTCTGTTCGGAGAAGATGTAAAGAATCTTTGATTTCCCTCAAATAATAGAAGTAAGAGAGGCTGCAACTAAAAGTATTGGACAGGTAATACTCTAGGAATAATGTATTGCATGTTTTTTTCTCTCTCTCTTTTTTTTTTTTTCTTTTTTAATGTGCAGATTACTCACAACAGAATTCAGTGTTTACCAATGAGTAGCTTTAATGAAGTGAGTTAGAAACTGGTTTACGTGAACAATTTAATATTGTTCAACCCACAAATTGATTATAAACACTTTGCTTTGAGTTTTAACTATTCAGTTGTTTTTCTTGATGGTTGCTTAATTCACAGTATTATTTCCTTTTTCAGACTGAATATCTTATGAACTAGTAGAGAACTTTCAAGGAACTACGGAAAAACTTTCTCAGCTAAGGATATATCACAGCCATGATCCTCTAAGAATATGAATAAACAAGGATTTGTCTTTGTAGGCTTGATGATTTGAAAAAAGAGCTAGACATGTAATTAAGGTGGAGAAATTATACTAATTTATCCTGAAGCCTTAAACCTACTTTGAAAATGCACCTGAACATTAATGTTCACAGTCATCCTCTTTTGCCATAGTCATTTCTTCAGACTAAATGGCAACAGGCATCTTCAGGGTTGGGACAAGCCTAGTGACCAGAGAACGAGTATGGGTAGCTGAAGTGACAGAGTACATCTGTGTTTTTCAGTTGTGGACATGAGTCAGCAGAAGATCTTAAACTATGGTATGGACATTTGACAACCCTCATAACATTAACTGTGGGTAAGCCTGAAAGCTCATGACATCAGGATTCCAGATGGGTGCGAGGCATACACAGTTTAATATAGGAAATCTCTTTAAAGAAAATAAATAAATAATATATGAAAACAATCTAGCACTAAGAGGGTTGAATTCTTTCATTTTGTAGCATGTACTATACAGCAGCGTGTATTTGTTTTGAATATGATAACCTTGGAAATATTGCTGAAAAATATAGCTGGAACATAAGATCTTCCTTTAAAATATATTTTATTTTGAATATATTTATGGCAGTAAATAGAATAAAAAAAATTACAGCTCTATCCCTAGACAATACCAGCAAAGCACATCAGAGTTCATCACTGGATCCTCATCTTGCAATGTTCTGGTAGCTTTGGAAACACTTAGGGCTGCTTGAGTGTACATGCATTATTAAAATGTACACTATCACATTCCTATCATAGAATGAAAAATGGTATGGTTTTATTTCAAATTAATTTATGGATTGCAACCGGAAACTGAAATATCTGAAAATTTAGAACATTTATCCACAACACAAAAATGCAACAGGTGAGTCATTATTTGACTGCCTTTTCCCATGTCTTGAAGAATACCACACATGATTCAAATACCCATGATCCATGACCCAACTTTGCCAAGTGAGCATTGTAAATGATTGGGTTTTTTTTTATTCTTATTTATTTTGGAAGGGGTGGGGGAACTGACTATAATATGCAACAGATACTTTATTGCAGTCAAAAATTAAGATTCCAATTACCAAGAATTTACACATGTTAACGCAGATTATATGGAAGAGAGGATAAGGCAGAAGGCATAAAAGTCAAGGGTAAATAATGCCTGAATCTTTTTGTTGCAGCTATAGAATGTAACAAAGTTGTTAAACAGCTTTGTCATATCATAGCTTAGTCATATTTCATGTTGATGGGCAACAAGAAGGTGACAATCTCTGTACCTGAGAGTAGGATATTATTTCAAGTACATATTTTTTTTTCCACTCATTATTCACAGAAAATTTGATCTATGTTTACTGCACTGATCCTAGAGTAAACATTAGCAATTTATAGCCAAAGAAAGCATCAACTAAGTAGCAGAATCATTAAGATTTCATTGACTTTCTCTGTCATCCATATTTTAAGGAGTTTTTTTTCAAAATTTTTTTAGTCAGATAAGGGAGTGGCAGTTTTCTGTTGAAGCCAACGCAGAAAATAAAATATTATTCATGGCACAAGAGAGCAAGGCCATCTGTTCATTTTCAGCAGGGACACAGTGTAAGCATTTTGATTTACTTCCACCAGTGGACTTAAAATCAAAGAAGAGAATACTCTCTTGATGCATGCAGTCATTTCTTGTAAACATGTTTTTAAGTGTTCCAATTATTACTGTCTGGTTTTCCTTGGCGGAATGTCCCAGGCACTAGAGTATAAGCTGTTCTTCATCCCATCTGAATTTACAATGCAGTCAGCACATATGTTGAGGGACTTCTTTTTCCCTAATGCAGAGAATTCAGGGTCTCTTAGAGTCGGATTATATTAGTCATTGAACCTTCAAATGCCACTTTTTCTACACTCATTACTTCACCACCATGTTGGGGATGAGGGGGAGAGTATGAAGGAGAGAGATTATTTGTTGTTTCACAGTTGTTTATAGTTCTCTTGGAATCAGTATGAATTTTTCCAGAAAATTATGAATTTTTCAGAAATATTAGAAACTATTTCTGATCAAAACTGGAAATTCTAGAATTATTCATATTATAAAAAATAGCATTTCACTGATCAGTAGGTACACAGGAAAAATCAAAAACTTGTGAAGATAGTGTAACAACACAAGCATGTGTTCATTATAATGTGAGTCATTATATAATATTGTTATATATTATAATATATGCATTATATAAGCTTGGACAAAATACATATGATTTTATTTGATTTTTATTTTTACAGGGTCAACAGCTGCCTCTAGAAAAATCTAGTCAAAACTCATGAGTTCAACAAAGAGTATTTATAAATAATATTTTTATAATATTTTACAGTATCATAGAATAATTACGTTTGGAAAAGACTAAGGTGATCTTGTCCAACTGTCAAACTATCAGTACCATGCTCATTAACCACAGGAATATGTGCCACATCTACGCATTTCTTAAACAACCTCAGGAACAGGGAATCTACCATCTCCCTGGACAGTCTGTTCCAATGCTCATCACTCATTTGAAGAATAATTTTTCCTGATATATAAGAGTTGTAAAAAACTTGTTATGGAATTTCTGTCAATCCTAAATATTGTCAGCTAACAGCCTTTTGTCATATGAGACAAAGGAATTTTTTTCAGTTGCGGGAAACTTGCATACGTCTCATAAAGAAGAATTGAATTTTTGCCCCAAGACTAGTTTCACACAGAGATCTTGAATTCTACATCGTGGGCTATGACACTTTGTCACTGAAGGTCCATTTTCCTCAGTAAGTATATGTATTTTTAATTTTGGACTCTGCTAATATTTAGTTTGTTTCTACTGTCCATTTTTTTACTTTGCTTCTGTAAGTGAAAATTTAAGAATGCCAAAAAGACATGAAATTTGTATCAGGGAAAAAGGTCCACTGAATGTGGACAATCCGGTGAGCCTTTGTATGTGTTGCTCTGTGCAGGAAGGGAACTGCTGATTTAAGATATGCCTTAATGCTTTGCAAGCCACCATAACAATGAAGAGGTGATCACTGAAGACTAGATGAGCCTCAGTGTGTTTTTTGCTCACTCAATACAAACGTCTTTAGTACTCTGTAGACAACTTCTAACTGAAATTCTAATTACGCATAAGTTTTAGAATTGTGGAATTCATATGTGATATAACAACTGTTAAACTAATACAATGCTGAGTTAACACAATAAGTAGAATATATAAAAAAACAGTGGAATAATGATATAGCTATGTCAGTGGTAGAAAGAAGGAGGAAGGAACACTCAATTCTGATTAGTTTTGAGGAAGCAAGTCCCCAGAAGGTCACACAGAAGAAGGATGCAATGAATGACTTTCAGTCAGCTCCAGACTAAGAAACTAACTCAGCAAAAGAAACAGCCAACCTGAAAACCAGGAATGTAATATTTAGATCAGACTTTTGGAGGGATAAAAGACCACTCAAAGAACTACTAACATTTTGAATTAAGGAGGAACATCACTGAAGATATGAGTGTCTGAGAATCAGCTTATATGGATATGGAGAGAAATACCCTGTCCAGATCACTTGACACTTAATGTGCTAGTACCCTTCTACCATGAGTATGAACTGTAAGAACCAAAATAGGGATTCTGTGAACTTATTAGAGGTTGGAGAGCTCAAGGAGTTTCAGCTGAGGATTACTCTGCTAATATTTTAGTGATTGCATTATGTGTTTGCAGTACTTACCCACTACTAGGATTGATTTATTTTCTACTGCCATTTTCATGATTATCTTTTTTCTGTGATAGCTGGTTATTATTTGTTGTTTTGTCCAATTGTTGAATATTACTGAACTGTAGTTGTATTTGCTACTGCTACATTTAAGTGCTAGAATTAACATAAGCTTCCAATCAACATAAGCTGCTAACAGTCTTACGTGCCTCCTCATGATGTCAATCTCTTCCCTTGCTGGATACCTTCACATGCTGTTGCATATTATCCTACTAACATCTTGGCCATTAAATTCCACTACTTCTCCTCCCATTTATTCATTCAGACTGATTCCCTCACTATATTCTGACCTTCACTTATGTCTTTCCATTTGTCCTCACCTGCTTTCTAATAAAAATCTTCATTACTGGGCTCTATTTAAAATCAAAATTTAAAAAAGAGAGAGAGAGAGAGAGAGAGAGAGAGAATTAAGAGAAATATAAATCTGATTTAATTTCAGACAAACACGGTCATCTCCACAGGGTGCAGGGGAATCTCTGCTCCAGCACCTAGAGCAACTCCTCCCCCCCTTCTTCACTAACTTTGGTCTCTGCAGAGCCACTTCTCGCATTTTTCTCACTCTTCACTCCTGCAACTGCTGTGCAGAAATTTTTAATGCACCACCAGCTTTGATGATAGCTCAATTTGGCCAAAAATGAGACTATTTTGGAGTCAGCAGAAATGGCTCTGATACAGGGCAACCCCTGTTCTCACAAGGGTCATCCCTCTACTTGTATATCTATGTAAATCCAGTACAATAGTAAGAATGGAATGCTTATGAAGTTCAGAAAACTATGTAAGAAGTAATCATAGTTATGATAAAAAAGATCACCATAAAGGAGACCAGAGAATGGCCTTTTCTTTAGATAAATAGTTCTATCAGTGTAATGGACAAGCCTCAGTAATGCCCTGAGAGACAAATAAGCTGCTCCTGGAACAGAACAATGTCTGAGAAAATGTCAACCACGGGAGGGGCCTTCTTTGATTTGACTGGTGTCTGGTGTCTCAATCAGTTCTGAGACTTGAGTCAAGTATGATTCCAAATAAGTGCTGAAGGGGACTGTTCCCTTTTTTCTTTGACACTGTAAATAGAGGCTGTGGGGGAGTCACCCACTCTCTCTTTTGCTGCTGCTGCTTCCATTCTTTGCCACATGGAGCACACAAATCAGCAGGCTCAGCACTGGACCTAGGACTGGTTATTTGTCTAATTCCTTTCTCTCTTCTCTTCTCTCTTAAAGTTGCTAAGTAATGCAAGGCTTACTTTCGTTTCCTATGAAACAGTATGACTTAAGTAGATATAATTGTGAGAGGGGAAATGCATATGGCATAATTACTTTCTAGAAATCTCATAATTGTTCTTTTTACCTTTTACATATAGATCTTGACTGTCATTTATCCTTAATCCAATGGCCAGGTTTGTGAATCTGATCAGCCTTCTTTCCCTTCATGGGTGGGATGTGACAATCAATTGAGTTTGCAAAATGGTTACATAAATAGCCTTTCTTGTGGCTTGCTTTTTTTTTTTTTTTTTTTTTTTTTTTTCACCATGGGGCAATTTACACGGCACCTGGCTTAACGGCTGCAGATGGAACTCATCTGCAAGGGGTAAAAGGACCCTAGCTCAGGAACCGGTGGGATTCATTGAGAGGTCTTTAAACTAGGTAAGAAGAGGGAAGGGGACAAAATGAGGGCCGCTGGAGTTGAGTGGGTAGTTCGAGGCTCAAAACAGAGTTTGATGGGTGATGAGGGTAGAATTCAAAGGGATGGAGAGTGGCAAGGGGATGCTGCTTCCCTAAAGTGTCTGTACACCAATGTGTGCAGTATGGGAAATAAACAGGGAGAGTTGGAGATCTGTGTGTGGTTGCACGGCTACGATCTCATTGCTGTCACGGACACATGGTGGGACAGCTCGCATGACTGGAATGTTGTCATGGAGGGCTATGTGCTTTTTAGGAAATATCAGCTGGCGAGGTGGGGTGGTGGAGTTGCTCTTTATGTGAGAGAGCAGCCAGAATGTACTGACATCCACCTGGGGGAGAGTGGTGTAGCAGTGGAGAGCTTGTGGGTGAGAATCAAGGGGCAGGCTGGTATGGGTGACACCATTGTGGGTGTGTACTACAGGCCCCCTGATCAGGAGGAGGAGGTTGATGAGGCCTTCCATGAGCAACTGGAAGTAGGGTCACGATCCCAGGCTCTGGTGCTTATGGGGGACTTCAATTATCCAGATATTTGCTGGAAAAGCAACATGGCCAGGGACGCACAGTCCAGACGATTCCTGCAATGTGTTGAAGACAAGTTTCTGATGCAGGCGGTGGAAGAACTGATGAGGGGAGGAGTGTTGCTGGACCTTATTCTCACTAATAAGGAAGGGCTTGTCAAGGAAGTAAAGGTCGGGCTCAGCTTGGGTTGTTGTGACCACGAGATGATGGAGTTCAAGATCTTGAGTGGAAGAAGCAAAGCAAAAAGTAGGATTGCTACCCTGGGATTTAAGAGACCCAACTTTGATCTCTTCCAGGACCTACTGGAAGCTCTCCTGTGGGCTAGGGTGTTAGAAGGTAAGGGGGCCTGTGAGAGCTGGTCGGCATTTAAACAGCTCTTCTTCCAAGCTCAGGATCAGTGTGTCCCTGTGAGCAAGAAATCAGGAAAGGGTGGCAGGAGACCTGTGTGGATGAGCAAGGAGCTCGTGCACAAACTCAAAGGGAAGAAGAAGGTCCATGAAATGTGGAAAAAGGGTCTGACCACTTGGGAAGTGTCTTGCTCCAATTTATAGGAGGGAGATGAAGTTCTTTTAATATCTGTATATCCGGTGTGAGATTAAGAAACAATGGTTCATATGTTAGTCCAACCAGTTTGTTATAAATCCTAATTAGGGAGATGGGGAAGGGAAGGACGGCGATAGAAAAGATAGGAAAGAAGCAAGAATGCCGTAAAGTGGGGATAGTCACCACCAGGATCCAACAGCAGTCCCGTTGCACGCCGCTTCAAAGGTCCGAGGCAGAAGGGGGGGGGGGGGGGAGGCGGAGCGAGCAGCAGCGTGGCCGGCCTTGGGCAGCAAGCAGTCAGCAGGAGGCAGTCGCAGAGCCAATCCGGGGGGAAGCAGAAGGACACAGGTCCGTCAGTAGTCAGTATGCAGGCATTCCGTAGTGAGGAATCTGATGGCAGACACCTTTGTTCTTCTTCAGCATCGTGGTAGAGTGCAGAGCAAGTCCAGGAGGCAGAGAGTGCAGAGCAAGTCCGGGAGGGAGAGAGGCAGGTCGTGAGGCTTCTTCATGGCAGAAACCTCTTCTTCTTCATGAGGAATCTGTTAGCCAGAAAACCTCCCTGTTCTTCACGATTGTAGGTCCCCATTTTATCCTTCTTCTCTTTCTGCCTATGTGACATCCCTGGGCGCTTGAGCAAGAGTCATGTGAGTACCCCCCTGAGATGGCCATCTTCCTCGAGATAAGACCACACAAAAGACCACTTCACAGCTATTAAGCTGCAGCTTATCTCTCTCTCCTTGCCCCTGGCCGTGTCCATCTGTGTCCCTCAGACAAAGGATTTCTCAACCCCTGCCCAGGACTTGCCTGAACTTGTTCACCTGTGTCCTCAGCAAGCTTTGAGACAATGATGTAAAAGAATAATCTCTTAGAGGAAGAAAATAGAAATGTTGTCAGGGCTGCAGGGATGTAACAAGGAAGGCTAAAGCCCGCCTGGAATTGAATCTGGCGAAGGTGATAAAAGATAATAAAAAAGGCTTTTTTAAGTATTTTAACAGTAAAAGGAAGACTAGGGAGAATGTGGCTCCCCTACTAAGTGAGGGAGTGTTCTGGTAACAGGGGATGCTGAGAAGGTGGAGATACTGAATGCCTTCTTTGCTTCTGTCTTCAGTGAAAGGCTCTCTGTCAGGAATCCCAGACCCTGGAGGTTAGTGAGAGGGTCTGAGGAATGGAAGACTTCCTCGTAGTAGGGAAGAGGTGATCCAAGAGCGTCTAGCCAACACCAATGTTCATAAATCCATGGGACCCAATGGGATGCATCTACAGGTGCTGAGGGAGCTGGCAGAGGTGATTGCTGAACCGCTCTCTATCATCTTTGAGAGGTCTTGGAGAATGGGGGAGGTGCCTGAAGACTGGAGGATAGCCAATGTCACTCCGGTCTTCAAGAAGGGCAAGAAGATCCAGGTAATTACAGGCCAGTCAGCCTCACCTCTGTCCCTGGAAAGGTGATGGAACAGATTGTGCTGGATGCCATCTCCAGACATCTGGAAGAGAAGGAAGTTATTAAGTGTAGTCAGCATGGGTTCACAAGGGGGAGGTCATGCTTGATCAACCTGGTAGCCTTCTATGATGTTGTCACTGGCTGGGTAGATAGCTTAGGGAGCTCCTCCTCCATCTGGACTGTCACAAGTCCATGGGACCGGATGGGCTTCATCCTAGGGTGCTGAGGGAGTTGGTGGGGGTGATTGCTAAGCCGCTCTCAGCTATCTACCAGCGCTCCTGGATGACTGGAGAGGTTCCAGAGGATTGGAGGCTTGCTAATGTGACTCCCCATCCACAAGTAAGGAGGATCCGGGGAACTACAGGCCTGTCAGCCTGACATCAGTGCCAGGGAAGGTCATGGAACAAATCCTCCTGGGAGAGATCACACAGCTCGTGCGTGGCATCCATGGGATCAGGCCCAGCCAGCCTGGGTTCATGAAAGGCAGGTCATTCTTGACCAACCTCATCTCCTACTACAACTAGGTGACCAGACTGGTAGATGAGGGAAAGGCTGTAGTCTACCTAGACTTCAGCAAAGCCTTTGACATGGTCTCTCACAGGCTTCTTCTGGGGTAACTGGCTGCCCGTGGCCTGGACAGGTACACACTCCTTTGGGTAAGAAACTGGCTGGAGGGTCGTGCTCAACAGGTGGTGGTCAATGGAGTGAAGTCCGGCTGGTGACCTGTTTCAAGTGGTGTCCCCCAGGGGTCGGTACTGGGGCCTATCTTGTTTAATATCTTTATTGATGACCTAGATGAGGGGATTGAGTGTACCCTCAGTAAGTTTGCAGATGACACCAAGTTGGGAGGTGATGCGGATCTGCCTGAGGGTAGGGAGGCCCTTCAGAGGGACTTAGATAAGCTGGATCGCTGGGCTGAAGTAAATGGAATGAGGTTCAACAAGGCCAAGTGCCGGGTCCTGCATTTTGGCCGCAACAACCCCATGCAGCATTATAGGCTTGGGGCTGAGTGGCTGGACGATTGTGAAGAAGAAAGGGACCTGGGGGTGTTGGTTGATGCTCGGCTGAACATGACCCGACAGCGTGCCCAGGTGTCCAAGAGAGCCAATGGCATCCTGGCCTGCATTAGAAATAGTGTGGCCAGCAGGAGCAGGGAGGTGATCATCCCCCTGTACTCAGCACTGGTGAGGCGGCACCTCGAGTACTGTGTTCAGTTTTGGGCCCCTCACTACAAGACAGACATGGAGGCCCTGGAACGAGTCCAGAGAAGGGCAACGAAACTGGTGAGGGGTCTGGAGCACAGGTCTTATGAGATGGGAGCCGCTCTTATGGGAGCGGCTGAGGGAGCTGGGATTGTTTAGTCTGGAGAAGAGGAGGCTCAGGGGAGACCTCATTGCACTTTACAACTTCCTGAAGGGAGGTTGTGATGAAAAAGGGTCTGGCCTCTTCTCCCAGGCAAATAGTAGGACCTGGGGAAATGGCCAGAAGTTGTACCAGAGGAGGTTTAGGTTGGACATTAGGAGAAACTTTTTCTCTCAGAGGGTGGTCAGGCACTGGAATGGCTGCCCAGGGAGGTGGTGGAGTCGCCGTCCCTGGCAGTGTTCAAGAGGTGCCTGGATGAGGAGCTACGAGATATGGTTTAGTAGCTTGTGGTACTAATAGGAATGGGAAGGCGGTTGGATTAGATGATCTTGCAGGTCGTTTCCAATCTTGTGATTCTATGATAGCAGTGGATGTAGTCTACCTTGATTTCAGCAAGGCCTTTGATACTGCCTCCCACTACATCCTTATAAAAAAGCTGAGGAAGTGTGGGATAGATGAGTGGAAAGTGAGGTGGATTGAGAACTGGCTTTCTGGCATAGCACAGAAGGGTCATTGTTGGTGGTGCAGAGTCTGGTTGGAGACCTGTAATGAGCAGTGTTCCTCAGGGGTTGGTGCTGGGTCCAGTCTTGTTCAACATCTTCATCAGTGACCTTGATGAGGGGATAGTGGGCACACTCATCAAGTTTGCTGATGATACAAAGCTGGGAGGAATGCCTGACACACCTGAAAGCTGTGCAGCCATTCAGCAAGACCTGGACAGACTGGAGAACTAGGCAACAATAGACCAGATGAGGTTTAAAAAAACAAGTATAGAGCTTTGTACCTAGGGAGGAGTAGGTGCATATACCAGTACTGGTTGGGTGATGACCTGCTGGAGAGGAGCTTTGCACAGAAGTCCTAGGCCTCCTGGTGGACAACAGTTTGGCCATGAGCCAGCAGTATGCCCTGGTGGCCAAGAAGGCCAATGGGATCCTGGGATGCATTAAAAAGAGCGTGGCCAGCAGGTCAAGAGAGGTGATCCTCACACTTGCCCTGGTCAGGCCTCACCTGGAGTACTGTGTCCAGTTCTGGACTCCTTGGTACAAAAAAGACAGGGATCTCTTGGAAAGAGTCCAGCAGAGGGCCACAGATGGTGAAGGGCCTGGAGCAACTCTGCTATGAAGAAAGGCTATGTGAACTTGGTCTGTTTAGCCTTGAGAAGAGAAGACTGAGAGGGGACCTGATCCAGGTCTATAAATATCTAAGGTGTGGGGGGGCAGAGTGGTGAGGCCAGACTGTTTTCAGCAGTGTGTCGAGACAGGACAAGGGGAAATGGCCAGAAACTGGAACATAGGAAGTTCCACACAAATGTGCGCAAGAACTTCTTTATGGTGAGGCTGACAGAGCACTGGAACAGGCTGCCCAGGGAGGTGGTGGAGTCTCCTTCTCTGAAGATATTCAAGACCCGCCTGGACGCCTATCTGTGTGACCTGGTGTAGGGAACCTGCTTTGGCAGGGGGGTTGGACTCGATCTCTGGATGTCCCTTCCAATCCCTATGATTCTGTGATTCATAAAATAGTCAACAGAAAGTATTATCTTCCTCAGATAGATAGACCTATATGGGGAAGATTTATTTGGCTCACGTAAAAACTTAAGTAACAAAAAAATTATCTCTGAAAACAATAATGACCTTGAGATGTCTTTACCCAGGTATTGCTTTCTGGTGACTGGGAATGCCCAGTCAAGTAAAGGGAATCATGTTTGTTTTGTGATCCAGCTCTATACTGCAGGTGCTATACAATGTTCTGTGATTTAATTAAATTTTTGCATCATTTTTGCAAAATCCAAATATCATATAATATCCCACGACAAGAAAATTTGATATTAAACCTTAAAGATTTCTCATTTGAAATATCTAAAGAATGAAGCCAGGCAGTTTTGAATTCTGAAAATTTTCTATAGTGTATAAATATAAAAGAATCCATACTAAATAAATAAATAAATAAGCTTAAACATTATTCCCAAGAATGGTGACATAAAAAATATCAAACACAGTTATTGTATTTGGAGTGATTACAAGGTGGGAAAAGGACCAAAAATAGGATTGTTATAATTCTATGTATACTCTAATTCATCCAGTATAATAAAAATATTTCTAACACTTCAGATTTTGAATTTAATCCAATTTAAGGGATTGAGCTATTCCATTTATGCACAGATCCAATTGAACATTCTGCAGTGTGTTACTGTTACAGTGACCCATCTCTACAACTTCACGGAATGCACTGCTCTCATATCTGAGCACATCATCTCCAGTTTTTCAGGAAAACAGTAAAATATTTACAGATTTTATATCGTTCTGTTTATTTTGTATAGCTCTCAGTACTAGATCCTTTGAAGTGTTTATTCAGAGTTTTTTGAATCACTATTTAGGTTACTGCTGGTAATATTTGACTTTTTGTTTTTTTACTGTCTTTTCTGTAAGTCAGAATTGCAAGCTGGAGTAGCAGTTCTTTATTTGGAAAAGCTAGAGGGTGGTGCTTGAAACCTTTATTTTAAATGAACACCGCATTTAGCTACTTAGTGTTTAGCTTTGTTAAATTGTGTCATATCCGATTTAAAACAAGTACCAAAAAATGAAAAGTGAAATCCCCACTCTGCTAAACAACCAATATAAAGTGTCACTCACTATTAAAGCAACCTGTGAGTCTTGGACACATCTGTCCTAATCACAGAACAATTTGATCTAGAGTCTTGTGAGAATGAAACTCTCCTTCATCCAAGGATAGTACCAAATCCATAGATACTTTCTGGGCTGTAAATAGCTGATGGATTAACTCCCTTGCACTTGAAAAATCCTACACAAAGTTTCTCCTGCTGCTCATGCAGCTTTCACAGTTACCCTTTTTGCTTTTGAAGAAGAGAGAAGAGAGAGAAGAGAAAGTCTCTCAATGTAACACTGTGATAAAATACAATGTGTTGATGGGAAATCTAATTAGATTTGACGTTTTAATTGAAGAATGACAAATGCCCTTCACCAATTTTTGTAGAAACCATTCTCAGGTGACTACTTACATAATAGATTTAATCCACAAAAGTCTCAAAATATACTCTGGAACTCTTTTTTGATACAACTAAGAGAATGCAATTTTTTTTTTTCTTTTTTTTTTTTTTTCTGTTTTTATTCTTTGGCATTATATTCATTACTGAACAGAGAGATTAATAATGCAAATGCTATTAATTAATATGTCTGTAAACATTTCTAAACCTGGAAATCTGAGTTGTATCTAATAGGTAATAAGAAAATGATAAATGATAGAAGGAAAAAAAAAAAAAAAAAGGCTTTTTTTTTCCAGCTGGAGGAGAATGTCCACTGCATATTCATCTAACATCAGTGCTTTAAATATTTATCTGTCAGTATCCAATTATATTGGTAAAGCGCATATTCTAAGTTGGAATTAACTTATGTCTTAGAATTTCCACAGCCTTTCATATCTTTAAGTCTCTATGCAAATGATAAAGTGCAAAAATTATTATTTTTTTTTTACTAGTAGGTCAATTAAATAAACTAATTAAATACCAGAATGTCCGTGCTATTAAACTAGGCAAGGCTTAAATGTATAGATATATAGATCTAGTTATGGACTGTTAGGAATATCTGTTGTATTTGACCTAATTCTGCTTGCATTAGATTATCACCTTTAAGAAATTCAGCAAAATGGAAATAAATATTTCTATTTGTTAGGCATTGAAAACACAGTTTCATTAAAAAAAAAAAAAAAAAAAAAAATCAATCTGTACTTAACAAAATATTTTTCCTGTTCTGCTAATGGACTAAATAGCCAAATAACTAACAAAATAAATGTATTTCACTGAGACTGACAATGGCAATTATCCTATTCATCAGCAAAGGAAGAAGTATGAGGCATATATGGAGGATAAGAAGAGGGTTATATGGACAAACATAGCTTCTAGAAATGTAGACTATTTGGGCATATTACAAAGTGTTGGACAAAACGTCTGCAATAAATTGTGTCACTACAATTGACATCCCTGTTAAATTAATCATAAATTACGGCAACACTGAAAGTAGCTGACAATCCAGAAACAAATGAAATGCTACTCAGTTGAAATTAACATAGCTGTAGCACCTATATCAAATGTGACAAAAATGCTTGTTGCACACCTTTTTTTTTCTTTTTTTTTTTTTTTTTTCCCCCTTTCTTGTGTCCAGAAAAGCAGCAGTAGAAGCCAATAAAAAACTAGAAAGGTCTAGAGAGTTCATAGCTCTTCCTTAACAGCTCAGAATAAAAATTCTGTAGGAATTAAGTTCTTGGATTTAGTTTCACAAGAGTAAAGAGGAGTTTAAAAAAAAAAAAAAAAGAAAAGAAAAGAAAAAAAAAGAAAAAAAGAAAAAAAGCGTCCCCAATGGGCCTGTGGACGTGAAATTCTGGGACTCCAAATGACAAAAACCTACTTTTTAGACAATTAAAAATCTAGTCGTGACTGGACTTCACCAAGCAGTCTTCCAGGTCACAGTGGGTAAGTTGCTGCCTGCATTTTTCTAAGCAATTCAGGCTAAGCCAAGTTCAAACTACATCAAAAGTACACCACAATGAATTGTATCATAATGCTCCCTCTTGGGAAACAAACAAACAAACAAACAAACAAAAAACAGTATAAGTGTTGCTCACTTGTTATGTAACAGCTTACTACTATGTTATTCTCAAGGAAGACACTTCAATTCTATCTTTCTTCATCTGGGAAGAATCAACATTTTCCGACTTTGTCCTGCAATCTCCTTTCACAAAGCAATACTTTTAAAAAGTAAAGAATTCTAGAGATCAATAAACATCAAAAGGTCTTTATGAAGCATAGATTGGTGAAGATTCTCATCACTTTTATTTATTCCAATTAGTTCTACAAATAGAGTGGAACACGAACAATATGATTTAAGCACAGAGTTCAGGCACTCCCATGTCTAACTATTCAGAACTATATTTTCAGGCTTTTGGGGGGATTCGGATAGATTAAGAATTTAGATATTTCAGCTGGTTTTCTATCAGTCTGTAAGATATGATGAAACTTTAAGCAAGAGTATCTCTTTTAGCAGAATATGTTGTTCTGACACAGATGGTTAAGATTTAAGAGCTCAGTAAAAGGCAAATGAAGAGTTATCTTAATGAGAGTACAGCTAATAAGACAGTTCTTTCTAAAGTAGTTTCTGGGCTCTGTTTATTTGAGATTTCTTCAGTTATTGGACAGATTTTTCAGGGATCTGAAAACCCTCTAAGTCCCTGATTATAAAGGGACAAACAACTTTTTACCTGGCATTAGGGAAAGCCCTCTATATAGGGCAGACCTAGAGCACAGCTTCCAGAGAGCAGCCAACAAATGCAGCAGTTTAGACAGCAGGATGCAAAGAAGACATCTTTACCTCAGTTCTAAGCCACACAGAAGCATTTTTAAAAATGGTAGCAATGTACCATGGACACACTCCCCAGCAGCAGTTGGAGCAGCTATCCAGGGCAGAGGGTCTGGAGATGAGAGAGAAAATCTAGAGCAATGAAAAATTATCCATGTCAGAAAAGAATCAAGTCAGAGAATGCTTAAATAAATTTTGCCCTAACAGGATACACCCTAACGGGATGCACCTGTCTCGCTCTGTGTGCTGGCTTGAGAAGGGAGGTTGTTCCAGATGACCCTCAAAGGCCCCTTTCAAACTCCGTCATTCTGTGATTCTGTAATTAAAAGCTGACTGGATAAGAGAAGGAAAGAAGTAGAACGATTCCTGTAAGGTGATTACTTTCCACTCAGACCTGCCATTTCCTTTCTATAGGATTTAAGGAGACTGAAAATCATCCCAGGTGCACCTGGAGAAGCATGGTTTCAAATAAAAGTTGAAACTAGAAAGTAAAATTCTTCCTATTCAGGATATTTCAAGAACTGAAAAGTTGGAGAACAGAAATAATCTTTTTAATACAGTGGTTTAAATTATAAGACAAAGCTGTAATGTTTGGACAATATAACAAAACCTGATTTTCCATTGCAGTCTACAGTAGGCATTGTTGCAGCAGACAGGTACAGTTCAACACCTAATAATGAAAATAGATTTGCTACAGAAGTAAATTATTTTCTTTTAAATAATTTTCAAAGGTGATGTGGAGAGATTAATTTGACGTCAGGCTAGGCAGCTAGCTCCTTTCATTACAGCTTTGCAATTTATTCACTTCATAGTTTCACAAAGGTGATATACATTATTTTTCAAAGCCATTATGGGCTGAGATTTGATTTTGCATGTCTCCAAACCTCTTGGGTTTTTTGTGTTACAGTACATTATCTGAGGAACAATAGTAGCAGAATTAATGCTAATGATGATAATATGTAAGATAAACCAGCTGAAACCAACCAAAGTAAAGAATGGAGTGATGCATTTTTCAATACTTTTTTCAATGTAAAGAAGTCAAGTAACCATCATTTATACCATGTGTTCCAAGCCTCTTATAAACAACACCCATTTTCACTGTTGTTACATTTAACTTATTTCATTATCCCACAGTTTATATTATCATCTAATTCTATCATCTATATTTGTTTTCTTAAAACAACTTTCAAAATATCTTTTTACTTTCCTCAGAAACTTTATTGCAGTGATCCTTAGGTTTCCTAGTCACAATGATACCTCATGATGACAGATGATCTACAAAAACAAAGTTTGCACCTGGCACCTCTGTATGAGATATCATTTTAAACCATTCTGTTTCTCTCTTTGTCCTTCTCTCTCTCCTCTCACTGTTTCCCTAGTGCACATGGGGCATGCTGGAGACTTCTAGAAATTGTAGTCTGACTTGGGTCAGTGCATCTCGGAGAGCTGGAACTCACATGAGAACAGCTGAGACTGTGAGAAATGCAGAACCCAGGAAGTGCAGCTTCCAAACAGCTTGCCAGATGATGTCATTATATGGAATACTGATAAAATGAAGACAAGTGGATGTGTAATGTCGTAAACATTTTTTTGGACTTTTCATACCAGACCAATCTAATAATGCATTTCAGGATCTCTTTCAGAAAAGAATCTTAAAACAAGAATAAAGGCATTGCTTGTGTGGCAGCAGTAGCCAATAATAAATAGTTGTGAGATTAAACTGACAGAAAACAACTTTTTACCTTTGATTTGATTTGATGCAGATGAATGGTGTAGCAGTTGCTTAAACACATCTCTAATTTTCATGAGCAACCACCATCTTTGTAAGCTTTAATAACTCTTCTGTGTGAAGTATGACAAATGCTCAGAAAAGTTATGTTTAGTTTCAGAAACTTGTTAATATAAAACTTACCTTCTTTAATGGTTTTTATGCATTTTTCAGTTTACATTCTGCAGTGCTGTTCATACTGAAATACCTTGACTATTTTTAGAAAAATCCCACTGAAGGTGTTTTTTCTGATTCTTCAAGTATGAAAAAGCTTTTTTCATTTGTTACGAGTTCTGCCAGAAAAATCTCTCATTACTATGCTTGTGAATTTTTAAATAATTTAATGTAGAAAGCAAAAATTTCAAGCAAGCACATAAAATTAATTCATCTAAATTAACTTTGCATTTTCTGATAGAATTAATATTTTTACTGCTGAGTTTTTCACGTACTTCAGTTAATTTCACATAATAAACCTCAAACTCAAATGCATTTGATTAATCTTTATGAAAGAGAATATGAATCATTCTTATCACCAAATGATGAAAACAATAATTGTAAATTTCAAATATGATTATATTATAAAGAGATTATATAATAAATAAATCATTCAGAATTCATATTCAGTCATAATATACAACTATTCCTAGTTGATATATTATTAACATTATCTAAGATCAACTTATAAGAAAATTGCCCAATTCCTTAATTAAGCAATTGAGATTGACATAAAAAATGAAGTTCAACTACATCATACTCATAAAAGCAGAAAAATCCACTATGCAAACATTTTGTTTTGCATTTCAAAAACATCATGAAACAGAGTACGTATGTGATTGTAATTGTTTGATGGATTTGATGGTATTATTATTTTTTTTAATATGGTGCTTTCCACTTGATCTTAATGAGCATCTCGGGATGCTAGGTACAAATAATCATGGAATCATAGAATGGCTTGGGTTGGAAGGGACCATGAAGTATCATGAAACTCCAACCCCCCTGCCACAGGCAGGGTACCAACCTCCACATTTACTAGGCCAGGCTGCCCAGGGCCCCATCCAACTTGGCCTTGAACACCTCCAGGGACGGGGCATCCACAACCTCCCTGGGCAGCTGTTCCAGCACCTTCCCCCTCTCATAGTAAAGAACTTCCCCCCCGATATCCAATCTAGATCTTTCCTCCTTCAACTTTAAACCATTTCTCTTTCTTCTGCTATTATCTACCCTTTCAAAGAGTTGACTCCACTCCTGTTTATAGGCTCTTTTTATGTACTGGAAATTCCTATAAATATTTAATCTAAAAATATGTAACTTTATTATATTGACTATAGCTACTATGATGAAATGTTTGCAGTGCTGACCCTTGAATAAAACAGCATGCCAATGTGAGATATTTTTTTCATTCATATAACTTCGTGTTTTTTATTCTGATGCAGTGTTATTATTTGAGTCTGCATTTTCTTCACACATCAAAGGTCTGAGGAAAGCTACTTGAAGAAAAAAATTATGAATGATCATAATCTTTTCTTCTTTTTTCTTCTTTGCTTGAAAGTGTTCTTATTTTTGTTGTTGTTGTTCAAAAAATTATTTACTGTTGTTTGACTGAAGTACTGCAACAGAGAGTTTGCAAAACTTACATAGACTATGCAGTAAATCTGTTTTACTTTCAGTTAAGAAAATACCTGTAAAATACATGCAGTGAGATCATATTTCTGTTTTCCACTGTACATTCATTAAGAGAATGCAACACATATTTAAAAATTAGATAATGTAGCTATTTTTTCTGCCCAAAGAGATTAATAAGATAAATATTTAGTTAATTCAAACTCTTTAGAATTAATTAAAAACTGTCATATGGCTCCTAACTAGTAAGTCTTGTATGTTTTTAGCCTTTACTTGTCTGAAGTAACAAATGCAAAAAGTATTTGAGGGTACTGCAACCCAGAAGAAAAACCACTTAGATCTAGATTGATTTTCTGTAGGAAAATGTAACTGTGAAATAATAAAGAAAATAATATATAAAGCCTTTTTTTTTTTTTTCCTTTTTCTTTTTTCTTTTTCTTTTGTACACTCCTCTCAGTGTGTTTTTTATTACTGCAGTATAGGATAACATCTATTTTCTCTGTCCTGCATAGAATATTCCTACATCTTGTAAATCCCACAGAATCTGAGTTAATACCAGACATTCACTTGAAGGTCTTCTCCATCTGCTCCAGCAGATTTCTGAAGATCTCCTGTCAGAATAGTAGGCCAATAAACTTAAATAGTTTTAACATTGTTGCCATAGTCTACATTCCAGCAAAAACCATCTGTTCAAGTGATTCCAATACAGACTTAGGGGGGCAGGGTGATGTGCAAAAGGAGTCCTGCCTTCTATGGTTCTGAAAGTATTCTTCGTTCAATACAATCTCATGGGTTACAGTTCCTTCTGGAATCAATTCAAGGAATATACAAATCTGGTAACTGTTGCATATCACATGTCTTTAGACTCTTTTTGTTTGTTTGTTTGTTTGTTTCTTTGTTTCAGTATGAAATAATAGTATTATCAATTCCATAATTATGATTTATTAAGATCTGTCTTGACCTCTCTGATATACAGTTTAACAAAATAATGTTTCGATTGTGGTAATTAATGCATTCAGCCACAAAGATAATTTCACATTAAATATGAAACAAAATTGGACTTTTTTTCTCTATGGCAATATTACATATTTGTTGCAAATTCAGTTGTGAATCCATTAACTTTTCACTGTGTGGTGTTATCATCTACTACTGAAGATTAACTACTGACACACTTATCAAAGGATGATAAATGAGCTGTCCTTTCACTTGTCTGATTATCTGACCTTTATTCAGTTAAAAGCACAAGGGGCTGACAGTGTTAAGTGCTTGCTAGTTGAGAATGAAATTGAACTCAGGAAATGAATGTTGGTATTGCCTTCAGTAATCCAATTTTCTTCAAATTATGTTTAAATTAAACAAAAGAAAATTTCATGTAAATATCTATAGAAAATTCCTTTTTCCACCCAAGGTTATTTTTTAAAAGAGAATTATCTTATGAAGAATCCTTAATCATACTGTTTCTTTAGAAAGAGAACAATTTAATCATTATCAGCTAGACTGAAGGTAGTCAGACAAAAAACAGATAGGATTGTAGATTACTTTCAAATGTCTAATAAAAGTGTGTTAAACTGTATCTGTTTCCATTGCCTTCATTCAGACAGCTTCCATGACGTAGATGACAACAATTCTAGAAATTTTGATCTCGAAGTTCAAGTTTTGAGTAAATACACCAATTTTGTATAAATTAAAATCAATGTTCAATAATTATAATATGCTTTAGAAAAATAGAGTGATTTATGCATCTTCACTTACGTAAAGATTGGGTGCAACTTTTAGATTTCATACTGCACAGTACATACTATTAAATGCATAATCATATTTTTTTTTTCTGACATTCAAAGTGAAATAAACTTTACTAAACTTTTTTTACAAGGATCTAGCACATACTAAGAGACCTCTGGAAGAATGAGACAATAGCTTTTCAAAAAGATCTTAGGGAAAACAATTATTCTACTCTGTTTATGATTAGTACCCTCTTTTAAGAGTAGACAAACATACCAATTTACAACTAAAAAATACCTATTTTTCCATTAAATTCTCTCCATTAATGCTTTATGTCTTCCAAAGCATTATGTCTGTTTTCTGTTTGTTTTTCCACAAGAAAGAATACAGAGTAATTTCAGAGCAAGGCACTGAAAGAAAAAAAAAAAATCTTTATTTTAATTATTTGTTCTTATCACAGTAATATTCAAACCAGCTTCTTCTTGTCTGATCAAATTCACCTAATCTAACTTCATTTTATACAAGAATTTAGGATAAAGCAACAAATATTTTTCATTTCTTTCTAAATGACAAGCCACCTTTTTTGTCTCTATGCACACTTCTAAGTTTAACTTCATGGGTCTTTGAGGGTTCTCCTTCCTTTTTTTTTTTTTTAATTTTTTAATTGAAATAAGCCTAAGTGGTTTACTGAAACTAAATATCCAACTTTTACATTATTGAAGGTAGCCAAAATTAGCTTTACAGGGAGAACAGTAATCAATAAATAGCAACATACTATGCAAAATTCTATTTAAATAATATCACAGAGAAGACTTTTTCAGAATTTCAGCATGGTAATACTGCATAAATACTTGAAAATTTTCTGGTTGTTTCATAAATCTTTAGAAACAAAGGAACTGAGAGGAATATCCAATACCAACACCATTCCCCTTCTCTTAACTGTTAAACACCAAAAACTAACTTCCATCATGCAGAAGATTTTGATAAACTGAAGGTCATAATTTGATACCAGTGCCGACATGTATAGTAACAACATTTGGTAAAGTAGTCTGTTTGTTGCTAAGTAAGAGATATTCCCCAAATTAAATGTAAAATTGCCAGGGGCTGGGAGTATGCAAAACCAAGCCCATAGATTTTGCTGTCCCTAATATTTGTTGACAATGATTTTGTCAACAACTTTTTTTTTTCTTCTCAGATTTTATGTAGGGTTGTGAATACCTTATTGTTTTGTTTATAAAGGTTAAACAGAAATGTTTATTTGCATTTCGTAAGTCAAGCTTGTTGGTAGGTCAGCATGTCACCTTGATATGATCAGTAGCCTTCATCATTGTAAATACTATGAGTACACAATGAAGATTAGCTGGTATGCCATATGGATAGAACAGACTGTCAGGAAACTCATAGAATTCAATAAAAGGAAATACAAATACCTGCACCTTGGTAGGAATAATCCCTTGAACTAATAGATACTAGGAGCCAAGCAGCTGTAAAGCATCTTTGCAGAAAAAAAACGGGGTGTCCTGGTGGACACCAAGATGATCATGAGCAAGAAATGTGCCCTTGTCACAAAGGAGGCCAACAAACACTTTGGATACATAGACTTGACAGCAGGTCAATGGAGGTGATCTTTCCTACTGTTAAGACATCTTGAGTACTGTGTCTAGTTATGGGTCAACCAATACAAGAGAGATCAGAACATACTCAAAATGAGCAAAGACCCATTGAGTTGTATAAAGCCTGGAGTGTCAGGATAGACTGATAGAACTACAACTTTTCAGCCTCGAGAAGAGAGGACTTAAGGGAATTATACCAGTGTGTATAAGCAAATAATGGATGACAGCAGAGAAAATGGAGCCAAGGCTCTTCTCAGTGATATTTAGTGAAAAGACAGGATGCAATAGGCACAAACTGAAATGCAGGATATTCTATATAAACATGAACAGTTTTGTTTCTTTGGTTTATTTGCTGTAGCTGGTTTTTGTTTGTTCGTTCCTTTTGATTTGGTTATGTTTTTAACTATGAGGGTAGCTGGACATGGGTAAAAGTTATCCAGAGAAACTGGAAGTATTTATATTTAGAGATTCAAGATTCAACTGGAGATAGTTCTGGACAACTTCCTCTGACTACCACAGTCAAGTACTTTTAAGTCCTTTTTGTCAGAGCTGTACTCTATCATTTTATCTTCCAGCTTGTACTGATAGTGGAGATTGCCATGACCCTGGTGCAAGACTTTGCACTTGGCCGTGTTGAACCTCATGGTGCTCTTCTGGGCCCACTGCTCAAGCCTGTCTAGGTCTCTCTGAATGGCATCCCATCCCTCAGAAAATAAAACTGCAAGAATAAAGAAGATTGCATCAATCATTAACACTCATGGAAAAGTTAGAAAGGAACAGATATTGTTTATGGAAGGTCTAAGCCATCAAGGATAGTAAATATAAAATGGGATCTGCCTTGACAATATTTGAGCAATGGAGAAAATAAATGCTGTTCAGGATTTGTTTTATTAGGATAGTGACTAATATAACAGACAGCAGCATTAAAGTATGACTTCTTAGTACTAATTCAAGAAGTACTAAATATTCCTTCCTTTTCTAAAAAGAGCTGTAAGAAAGCTATTAAGCCCAGAAAATAACAATTCACCAAATAGTGAGAACTAAACAAGCCTATACATTTTATTTACAGAATGTGATGAGAAAGAAATACCAAAACTTGCATTAGTTGATACACTGTCTCATATATATAAATAATAGGATATAGAATGACAGTGAGAAAAGTAGAAATATTTTCTAGTTTGCATAGTTGCTATACAAATACAATACTTGAGCATGTTTATAGAATTTACTACTTAAGTTTAATGTCTAAGGTCCACCAAAGCTGATCCATCTGATCAGACTAAGTCACTAAAATCACATCAGACTAAATCACATCAGGCTAAGTCACAAGAGAGTGTAGGCAACATCATAAATGATGATGTCATATTGCAAGTTGAAACAGATAAAATAGTATTTCAGAATCAGATCAATAGATGTTAAGATTCAATAGATTCTAGGTGGAGTTTATTTTGCTTAACCAAAAACCCATTAACCTACTATATAGTCATGAGGCTCAGGAGTGCTTCAGAACTTTTAATACAATTATATGCCTTGGTTTTGATCTCTGTTTTAAAATGAGGTGAGAAACATTTTCCCCTTAGTTGCTAGTGTTCTCATAGAAACACAGAACAAGGTTGGAAGGCACCTCAAAATATTATCTTACCCAACTATATCTGGAAGAAAAAAACATTCTTATAACAAGATAAAACTTCTCCCATTGCAATTTACACCCACTGCATCTTGTCTGCTTTGCAGCCACCCTTATAGCATAGGAATATTGTGATATACAAACATTCTGATGAGATTCCCTTGAGCCTTCCCCAGAGAGAAAAGAGCTAATTCTTTCTTTCTTTCTTCACAATGCATATTCTCCAGCTCAAAATTGTATTATATGTTATTAAATAGTATCATGCAGTCATTCTGTAATTGCCTTGCTAAACACATGTTGGTGTTTTTTATATGTGGAGGGGAGGGGAGGGGCGGGGAAGAGGGAGAGGAGAGGAGAGGAGAGGAGAGGAGAGGAGAGGAGAGGAGAGGAGAGGAGAGGAGAGGAGAGGAGAGGAGAGGAGAGGAGAGGAGAGGAGAGGAGAGGAGAGGAGAGGAGAGGAGAGGAGAGGAGAGGAGAGGAGAGGAGAGGAGAGGAGAGTATGTAATGATATCTGCACTCCTATTAAAATAAATTTACACTGTTTAAGAGCAGATGGCAATATCAACACTTAGTGAGAGAATTTGTCTTTTAGAATTCATTTTGAATTCTGTCAGTAATCCTGAAGGGTAACATTCACACCATTGCTACTTTTGCAGCACATTAAGCTTTTATGAAAGTAAAAGTTAATTACATATGATGACTAAACTCCAGGGATCATAATTAGCTGAACTGAATGGCTGCACATCAGTAATTAAATGTCATTCCACTTCATCGTCCTGAGCCCTAAGCCCAACCCTTAAAATGTCATATGTATTGGAATCTGCCTTATCCATGGGACCGTTTCTTCAGAAAACACAAATGTGGAACACTATACAAAATATATTAAGTGGAAAAAATAAGTATGTGTTAATTATAGCATTTATACATTAAACAGATCAAACTTCCTCAGAAGTTTTCTATGGAAAGAGATTTCACCTTGGACAGATCTTTTTTCTATTACTTTAATGAAGTGCTTGGAGGAGTGTTTTGTTTTTCTTTTTAATTTCTTCTGCATGAATTCATGAATTCTCTTTCTCCTTATTTCTTTTCTTTTCTTTTCTTTTCTTTTCTTTTCTTTTCTTTTCTTTTCTTTTCTTTTCTTTTCTTTTCTTTTCTTTTCTTTTCTTTTCTTTTCTTTTCTTTTCTTTTCTTTTCTTTTCTTTTCTTTTCTTTTCTTTTCTTTTCTTTTCTTTTCTTTTCTTTTCTTTTCTTTTCTTTTCGTAGAATATACAAAAAAAAAAAAAAAAAAAAAAAAATCAACCTCTGTGTATGGTTTGATTTGACCAATCAGTATCAGAGGAAGGATTTCATTCAAAGAAAGATCATTTATCCTGAGAAGAACAAAGCGTGATACTCCAACAGATAAGACATTCTTGATCTGCATTGCTATACAAATCCTGTGAGCTTTATAGGACATGGAAGGTAAAACTGTTTCTCTGTAAAATGACCATGCTGGCAGTCCAGTTCTGTTATTTAAATAGCATGTTTCAATATCCTGTTCCCAAAAACTCTGGATAGCCAAAAAGTGTGGATTTAAAAACAAATGGAACTTGTGGGGATATAAGTCTATATAACATTAATTTTTCACTTCTCTAATATAACTCTATTTTAAATAAATTTAAAGAATATTGTAAGGAAGACATCTGTAAATTAAATTAGGTGCTCTGAATATCCCTTTTGAGGTACCCCTATGGACAATCATGTGTAACATTTCAGGTACTTTATTGGACCTAAGTTCAAGACCTAAACTCATAATTCAGGGAGATTTTATTACTCTCTCAAATCAGAATGCAAACTGCAAATTTATTTTTATCTGTTTTCACCCTAAAGGAATTTAGTACATCTTGACTAAGCCCTTAAAAAGGAAGTCACTAAAAACTTTAAAATACCATTCTGTATGTTCAGTGCATAAACTGTAATTGCTTTTATGTAGTACAATTTGTTTCTGCTTGGCTGGATTAAGCATCCTACTACCATATGTCACCATTTCTTCTCTTCCATTCACCACCTGAGACAATATTGGCCATTGCCAGTATCACAGGAAACCACGTCCAGCAAGAACAGATGGTCAAATTGTAGAAAAGCCAAATTTGGAGGACTTGTCGAAGGAGTGTTTATTTCAGATCACTGAAATGTGTTGATATTCAAAAGTCTCAAAAAATTCAGTAGGATTCTTAAACCACTGGAAATTCTGACAAACATATTTTATACAAAATGAAAATAGATACATTGTCCATGTTTCTGTCTAAATCATGTTGAAAAAGAGCACACAAAATTGCACTGTGCTTGTGCTTATAACTACTTCATTTCTTTCTGAGATGATAAATCTCAATTACATTTTTTTCAAGATAAATAGGACTCAGGTACTTTTAAAATTATTATTGCTTAACAGGTCATCTTTTACCTTCTTCAATACCTGTCTTTAGTTTCTTGATGTAGTTTACATGCAGATTAATAAGAAGACCTTAATATCAAATAACAAAGACTTATTGGTAAGCAAAGTCACATTATTTTCTATTGCCACAGTATGAGTAATGAGTATAGATAAGATGACTCACTATTAAGAAACTTGTTAAGCCACACTAATATATTTTTTCTGTATTTTTGTTAAACATTACAATACATTTACATGTAATAATAAATACAATAAGCAAAATAAATATTCTTAGCTATCTGGATAAATAATTGCGTACTTTCAAGATATGAAAAATACAATTTTAAAAACTAATGGCTTTGATGAGGTTCCAGATTGACAGACTCCTCCTATTTTCCAATGAATTCAACTGAAATAATTATTGAAGGAAGTGCCACAATAAGAATGTGACGCTTACACCTGAGTCTCAGTTGTACCAGTTGAAGAAATAAAATTCCCTTTCTTGGTAGTAATGAAGTAGCTAAATCCAACAGGAGTTTTGCAAATCCAGTTCTGAGGAAAAGAGACATTTAAGCATTTAGATTGTTTTCTTGTTGTCTTGTAGACATTCTTAAATGTTTCCACTTATTACATGTGTCAATTCTAAGATGTTGAAATTACACCCGAGTCAGATGCTGCTCAGCTCTCAAATTAGCATTTATATGTTATTACTCATTTGCTATTTAACTTTATAACTCTTGTCTCTGATGCAATACCATGATTTTTCTTTCAAAGTGTCTGCTTTTTCTATTATCTCCTGTTTTTCTTCAATAGTGTAGCTGTGGCTTCACGGTTACGGTCAAATAACTAACGCTTTATTAAACAACAACAACAACCACAAAGAAATACTGAACAAGAATAGAAGGATGGAAGGAACACATGCTTTTATAACTGCTTATTATAATTATTTTTAATTATGATAATAATTTTAGTATTAAAAGCATTTTACAAGAAATGGCAAGGTGAGCCTAGACTCTTGGCTTTGCTTGTGTTTAATGCGAGAAACTTCGCAGTATTATTTTCTCACAGTAGATCTGAATTCTGTTCCTGACCCCTTAAACCCAGAACAATTGCATAATTCTTGATTTAGGGAAACAAAAAGACAAAAGTCAATACAAGCTGAGATGACTAGAAGTTCTGATCATTTGTAATACAAGGTTTGAAACAGTTCTGTATACATACTTATCTAGGGCATATGAGAACTGTGAAGATTTGGGGAAATATAAAATGTATCAGTTACTCCAACTCAAAGTAATACATAGGCAGAAATTAGACATTTATGTCTGGAAGGGTGATTATTTTATGTAAAGTCTAGGCTTAAAATTGGTCTTTGAGCTGACATCAGCCTTCAGTTTAATGTTCATATAATATTTACATAGTTCAGTAAAGATGAACTCACTCCAATTCTAATGTAGCCAATGCAAAATATACCAAAGTGAGGAGATTCAAACCTGAATACATTTTGTTTATGGCAAATGTAGTTACTAAATGTGTGTTCTATCCCTCTCTCTCCCTCTTTCCCTGTATCCCCATTCTTCCCTCTTCCATCCTGCAGTTCTTGCCAGCCTCTTTCAGACTCTCTCTCTCCCACTCCACCACATCCCTATCTTTTAGAGTTTTAATCAGTATTCAGAGTTTTAACTTGCAAAAGGAGTTTTGCAGATGTTTACTATTGGTAAGACGTCCTAAGATGCTGAAGTTCTGGAAGATGAGAAGACTTGGTACAATAGCAGTAGGTGCGGAATGAGCTCATTATTTGAAAGTCAGAAACCCACTGTGATTAGAATTATACATCTTATTCCAGAGATTTTCACAAACCCTAATGACTTCTTGCGCCTATTTTCCTAGTATATTATATGAGAAGATCAAGATATCAAAGTCCCCCTTCAAATAAAATCAGAATCTTAGGTTACAACAGTCCACTCAGATGGTGTCATTATCTTAGGTGCTGTAAGGTTTTTATACTGAAACTTGAAAGGATAATATTTTATCTTGAGAATGGGAAAACAGGGGAGGTTACACAAATAAATACAGAATAAAAGAAAACGTGTACTTTACATTCGAAATTCAAAGAGAAATCTTTAATCTAATTTCTTTCCCTTATTATGTAGATCTAATATTAAATATAAATTAAAATAGCTCAGGATATTTCTTTCTGCAAAAAGAGGGAAAAAATGTAAAAAATTGATTAATTAAAATATTAAGTTGGAGAGATGGCCAGTATAATTGGTAATAAGACATTACAACTCTGTTTTTCTTCATGTCTATGCCACATCATTACTGACATAAAGTGTTATATTTTGACAGCTATCCAATGGCCTTTGTGAAATGTTTTAGTGGTTTTAGTGCCATTCCTAATGGACAAGAATGTACATTGCAAATGATATTAACTGGCATCCTTCTGTGGTAAAAAAATAAAAAATAATAATAATAATAAAAAATCAGAGATACCTATGTCTAAATGTTCTTGAAGATATATAAAAAGATATCTCCCCCCTGGAGGTGGCCAGCCACAGTGAGGTTTAAGGTCTGCTGGCAGAACCTGGTAATTAGAGAAGTGTTGATTTTTTTGAGGTAGGCATTGTATAATCATACCCCAGTGATGCTATCAACTGAAGTTTTCAGTATTTGTTGAAGTAATAATAATAATAATAATAATAATAATAATAATTTATGCAAATGATTTGGTAAATGTAGGAATATTCACATGTAGGTAACAATTCCTATTCTACCAAATGCAGAAACTCTAGATGACTCTCAGAAGAGTACTGAGAAAAGTAAATCTCACTAGTAGTTTTTCAGCAGAATCCATCTATTTATCTTTAGAAAAGAGGGAGACAGTCCAAATGGTAAACTTATTTCTATGAGCTTACACTGTCCCTATAGAACAGCTACCCAAGCTTAGCTTTCCTCATGTCTTGCTTGCATACCCTCAGCAAGTCATACAGTCCTCAGAGAGAGGAAACATCCTTCCCTTTAGAAGGTAAATTAATGGCAATGGCATAAAGTTTTATCTAATAGTCTGAAATTTTATCTGTGAAAATAATAAAAAGTTCATACATAGGTAAATAGATTAGAGTGTCATTCTCTCTGTCATTGGGTCTATTGCACGTATACAGTCCTATTTGGACTTAATATTTCTGTTAACTGGTGAAATTGTGTTCTCATATACAATCTAGCTGTTGTTAGAGCTAAATCAGGCACATTTGACAGATGCTACATCTGATTAGACTGTAATACAGTTAAAAAGATTCCTCTGTGATGGCCATTAGAAGCATGGTTATGAAGAAATTGCTGATCCATAAAGAACTGTCTTTAGCAAGACACACTGTTTTTTTATATTGCCCTTTTCAGTTGAGAAATATTGTCGTCTTCTTTGTAATGAATTGGTTTTAGATTACATGTAGCACTAACAAGTGAAAAAAATAAAAACATTATCAAACTACTGCTCTTCTACAGTGTAATGGCTATTCCTGTTAAAAGAAGTATTAAAATAGCTTCCATAAATAAATAAATAAATAAATAAATAAATAATAAAAACTTGAAAGCCTCTTAAAAAAAACCTTTAGAATTACTGTTCAAACATTGTAAGAGAAACCTAACAACAATTAAAAAAAAAAAAAGAAAAAGAAAAAAAAGATGTGTGTGCGTAAGGATGAAAGTCATGTTCAGTTCAATCAGGAAAGAAAACCAGAGGATTTTATTTATTTTAGTTGCTCTGTTATTCCAGGTTGTCTAAATGCTTTCAGTTCAAAATAAGCTTTTGACTTTATGTATTATCCACTGCTTCCATAGCTTGGATAATCTTTTTATTAGAACAGGTGTTACAGGAGTGAATCTAAATCATAGCTTATCTATGCTTTTTTATAACTCCAAGATTCTTATTAAATATATTTTATAACATACAATAACACATGGCAGCAGACTTCTCATCAGCCTTTCTGAAAACTGTTCAGAAATAAGAGGGATCTCAGATCAATATCAATCTGATAAGGGACTACTGATTTGGAAGAACTAGGAGGTTTCTCTTCCATCCTTCTTGGTCTATATTTTCTTCCAAATCTCAGTGTTTTTTGTAGTCCTTCAAAACAGCCTGGAAAACAGTGCTTATATGGAGAAACCATCAAAGTTCAACCACTCCAAAACATTTTGAATGTGCCAAGAGGCATTCTGGCCTTGTCTAGATAAAACACCAGAATCAATTGCCTTTTTTTTTTTTTTTTTTTTTTGACTTGCATTCCTTCTACTATCAAAATATATATATTCCTGTGGGTTTTGGTTGTTGTTCTTGTTGTTCTTTAAATTATTATTTTGTGAATACAGAGATAGAATACATTTTAAGAAGGTCATTTTTGTATGCTAAAACATTTATAAAAGAGGTTTTGAATTGTGAAGTGCCATGCAATCTTATCTGAGAGATGACTGGGCATGCATTTGTCTAGAATGCTTGTTATCAGTATATCGAGAGATATGTTTTAAAAGCTGATTACTTTCTTACTTTGAATGTTCAGGTGAAGACAGCAGGTGCTTTTAACCAGGAATTTCCTGTTGAGTACTTTTGCATATTTAAACACATTTAAAACTTCATGAAATCTACAGCTTTGAATTAGGGTGAAGGAGCAACTTGTGATTTGTCAATTCTCATTATAAGAGTTACTTATCATTTAGCTGGAAATTATTTTGGATTTTTTAAATGGAATACTCCTAGGGAGAGGAAAGCATTCTGTTCATAAATTCTAGTATCTTGGACAACTAGCAAGATCTTTTCAAAACACCTGTGCTTAATTGTCTGTGTTAATTTATTGGGATACTCTACAAAACAATATTCAAAATATGACAGCTATTTGAACATGGTTTTGTGCTGAGTTATTATTTCCACCATAATGATATTAAAAGGTCATAAGCTATGGAATGGGGCTCCGCTAGGTTGGGTGCTTCAGGAATGGGGTTCAAATTTATTACCTCCATTATGACTCTAGCATAAACTGAGGAATTTCAAAATTTGCTTTTTCATTCCTTACCATGCAATATGTATTTTCCACTTCCACTGTCAAAGTCTTATAAGTGAAATGGATTCAATCATCAGTTCTTTCTTATCAGCATTATTAAGGTCCATATCTTGGAACTAGAAGAAGACTTACCTGGTGTTTGGAGAAATCTTCTCTATTTTTTATTTTTCAGGGATCTTGTAAAGCTAAAAACTGATGCCATTTGGTAGTCTAAATAATTTCATCAGATTGCATATCTTGGAAATAGACTGCTTATAAAATCCATATATTTACCAAAGCACAAAGAAGCCATTAAAATGATCATGATCAGTTTTATTTTAAACTCGTTACTTTGGTGCAAGATTTTTTTTTTTTTTTTTTTTTTTTTTTTTTCCTTAGAATTTAATCCAGATTATTTACTTCTAGGGAATTACTATGGAGAAAATCTCTTTGAATTCTCAGCTTTAATTTATTGAATTTTTTTTTTCTGCGGCACGTATACAGTAGTTCTTAATTTGTTACATAATCATTCAGTGTCTGTATTTTGTTACAGTTTTAGTTCAGTTGTAATTGATTTTGAAAAAGAAATAAAAATACTTATGTTAAACACACAGTTTCTATCCCTTTTCCTGAAGTTATATTCATCCCTCCTCTGATCCTCTAGGTTCTAATGTCACTGGCTTCAAACTGGTGCTGATTGGACATGGGCAGAGGTGTTATGGTGAGTTCTTAGCATCTAGAGTTCTCCACCAAAAGGAAAATGATGTTTATATTGCTTTTTCCTCCTCCTTTGGAGATCTACTTTGGGTAAATGTATGTATTTGCTAAGGTTTAAAATATTTGCTTTTCTTCTTTGGTCTGCAATTACATGTAACAACCACACTTATATTTAGAGTTATCAAAACTATTTTTTTTTTAAGTCTTTATTAGTCATAAAAGAGGTTTTACCTTCCTACAGTTTTGCTGTGGTTGTAATTGATCATTACTAGGTTGTTCATAGTTGTCTGTTCTCCAGTACCATCCCTGTGTTTCACCTCTTATCATTTGAGGTCCCCCACTCTACCCTGTATGTTGTATCTCCATCCTTAGACTATTAAAGTTGAACCAGCCTTCTATTCCTTTACACTGTATTATTCAGATTTGCATCTCTCTCATTCTATGTATCACAGAATCACAGTATGGCCCAGGTTAGACGGGACCTCAAGGATCATGAATCTCCAACCCCCCTACCACAGGCAGGGCCACCAATCTCCACATTTAATGCTAGACCAGGCTGCCCAGGGCCCCATCCAATCTGGCCTTGAACACCTCCAGGAAGGGGGCATCCACAACCTCTCTGGGCAGCCTGTTCCAGTACCTCACCACTCTCTCTGTAAAGAATTTCCCCCTGATGTCCAACCTAAATCTCCCCTCCCTCAACTTAAAGCCATCTCCCCTCATCCTGCAGTTATCTACCTTTTCAAAGAGCTGATTCCCCTCCTGTTTGTAGGCTCCCTTTAGGTATTGAACGGCTGCAATGAGATCACCCCGCAGCCTTCTTTTCTCCAGGCTGAACAAGCCCAGCTCCCTTAGCCTGTCTTCATAGGGGAGGTGCTCCAGTGCTCTGATCATCTTTGTGGCCCTAGAATAAATGCCTTTTTCTGCTATCTATGTAAAATTATTGTCATATCACACAAAAGATAAACACAGAGAAAACAAACTAATCTTAGATATACAGTCAGTTAGAGAAATTGTAGTCACAGCTAAACCACATAATACAAAATTACAGACAGGACACAAAAAGTTACGAAAAGTCAAGCTCAACAGGCTTCAGATCCAGCAAATTCAGTACAAAACTTATGGCCTGTTACAAGAAATGATAATGGAATTGCAGAGCTAAAGAGATATACTTTGACATTTTCAGGAATTCTCTTGGTCCTCAGCTTTCATTCACTCTGCAACCACATAGCCTTGCAAAGTTCCCACTGCTACTAACGATTTTGAATTTGCAAGCCATCTGGCTTGCTCTTTCCAAACTTTTCTTGACCCATCTACACATTTGTATTGAGCTGAGAAGAAACACAAGAAAAAGATATTCTCTTTTGTTCCTTAACATTATTGTTTATAGAAAAGGCATTTCCAGAAAGCAGAATGTCATTCCAATTATATTTAGATGGAATGATATTCCAAAGCCATTTAAATCTTCTCTTAACAATTCCAATATGTGGTACAGTGTATAAATCACACTGTTATCAATGCAGTGGTAGAATGGAGCTGTTCTAGGACTTATGCCAATTATCAGTAATTCTGATCTGGGAACTGCTTGATGTGCAAAGTATTAAAGCAATAAATACACAAGTATGTTCCAATCCGAAGGAACTCCAATTTGAACTTGGTTTATGATCTCACCATCTCAAGTGTACAGAAATAAGCCTTTGAATGAAGTTTTATGAAACTAAAGACTGTTGAAAAGTACATTTAAGATCAGGTAAAATATCACATTTTATAAACAAATGTAAATAAAATCAAATTCAGCCAGGAATTGCGTGCTAGAAAATAATTAATTTTTAAAGCAGTGATATTATCAAGCCTATTGTACTGGTTACACAAGAAAAGATTAAGTGTATTCATACAAGGCAAGGGACATTTATTTACTGATTGATTGATTTGATTGATTCAATATCCTGACAGAACAGACAGTTATGGATGAGTTGTAGATCAATCATGGAAAAATCAGAGAGCACAAGCTCTGTTAAAAGAGCATACTTCTACAGCAGCTCCTGGAGATGATTCCTTAATGTGTGACATTTTTTTAGAAAAGAAAGTTTTGGGTAACTAAGGTCAAGTGTGCACAACAGCCTGAGACAAGAGAATTGTACCTCATTCTCTCTTGAGTCTGATCTATGCAGAATTGTAATTTCTCTTTAGAACTGTAAAAATTTGAGTCTGTCCTATTAAATAGATAGAAACTTACTAGTTGTAAGTTTCAAATCAGTATCAGACCAGAAACCATGGAGTTACCCAGACTTTGACAGTCTGTGAAGATGGCAGACAAAGCTTATGATGTAACACAAAAATATTTAAATTATTGTTTTATATATATTACAACATTGTCTCTGAAAGACATCTTTGTTATTCAATCTTAGGTTTAATTAAAGGAATACATGCTAGCAATAGGAGTTTGCACAACATGGCACGTTGCATTTGGTTATAAAAGGAAAATAATTTTTTTTAAAGTGGCTTGTGATTTTTGTTCCTGAAGTGAAATATTTCAACCAAGCCACTACAAATGTAGTCCTTATAAAATTATAAAGACAGTTGTCTAAAAAATACATATTTTCAGAAATGCCCAATTATACTTTCAGTCAAAACTTCTTTAATTTCATCTTTCTGTGCATACCTTCCTCTAAGTCACTAAAGTAGTCTGATTAAGTCACATACAAAGATCCATTCTGTCTTATACCACAGAAATGGCTAACTTTGATTTAACTAGCTTCACTGGACATAATCTCATTGAGCTGGATGCTTCCTACAGGGATAATTATAATTTCTCAGACATATTCAATGACATAGGAAGGTCCATATCCTATTAAGAATAATTTTGAGAATTGCAGAAAGAAACATAAAAATTTAGTGGGCTCCTAAAAGTGTACTGGGAGGAGATCAAAGAGAATGAGATCTTGTATAAAAACAGGAATATTGTACAGCAGGAAATAAGAAAACCAGGAGATAAGAAAGAATGTATTATCTGTAACTGTAAGTCCCAGTGTTTTTCCTGCTCTTAGAGGGTGTAGATTAATCATTCTGTACAAGAAGATACCCCTTGAATGCAACCTCCCACTGGGGAGTTATCTGTCTATAAGGTTGTATTGCAGAAGGTGAAGAAAGTGAAATCATTCTCTTTTTCAGTAGCAACTTAAACCCAGCTTAATTTCAGAAGACACCCTGATAACCATCAGAGTTTTTTTGTACACTGTGTTGGAAACTCAGACACTGATGATAAACACTTGGCTTAGGTGAAGTAAAATATATGTCTTCATATGATAATTAGAAGAGTAGGTGATAAATAAAGGTGAACTTGTGTATCTTGGCATTATTCACGTGACTTTAGGTGATCTGAGAAATAATGGATATATCCCTTGTATTTTATCTAGACTTTGTAGACTTTTAAGGCATGTTGGCTTTTACCTGGGAATTTTAAATGTATATTGGCAGAAAATGAATGAAGAATTTTGATCTTGAGGCTTCATATCATTCTAGTTGTCAGCTATTCAGGAAACTGAGGAATATCACATGATCCATATGCCCAATAAATAAAAATAACTGCATCTTCCAGCATTGAACACTCCTAACAAATTGCTTGTGGATGAGGTACAGAATAAGATTCATTTGCAGAAATTATTCAGCAAATAAATTCAAATAAGGGATGCATTTGAGAACATCATAATCTGCTCACTGACAACTGGCAAACAGAAAGAGGCGAAATTTGTCAGATAAATGACACATTATGAATTATTCACTCAGTTTTGCAACACATTGATTATAGTATGTAATCAAATACTGTGCAACTCATTTAACCGGAGGGACTGAGATCTGGAAAAGAAGCATGGTTTCACAGCACACTATTAAGATGGGGATGAGGATAATTTAGCAAAACAGCTGGCTCCACAGACTTAACCCTTCTGAACATTTGTCTCCCAGTCTGGTCCATTTGTTGTGTAAGTCACAGCAGTGATCATCATAATGACTACTTTTCTTATTTTAGCTAGGCTGTTTTTATCTTTGATAATGTACTGTACATTAGAGCTTATTTGAATTTTACTGGCCATTATTTAACATGTTAGAAGAATTCTTTCACTGTTCTGGTTATTAATCTATTTGAAGCTAACACTGATACATCACAGGGTAAGTGTACATTAGGCATGCCATTAATTCTTTCAATAGTAATTCAATGCCTGTGACATCATTCAGTCCACAAAAGGAGAACAATAGCAGAAGAGTACAGTAAAACTATATAATAAGGTGAAAGAAGGAAACAGGGCCAAGAAAACACAAAATAGAGCTCAATAAATGTGTCCAATGAACATGATAGTTTAGAAATACATACACTTGTAAAATGACATAAGTATTACCTCCATCCCTGAATGACTATCAGAGTTACTCCAAGGTTAAAGGAGGGATATGAGTGGATCATCAGGCTGCTAGTAGCCACAGTCTGATGAATATCATGATGCAGTAGACACTTGGAGAAGCTGTGCTGCTCTACAAATATAGCTCAAAACTTAAAAGAAATGGAATTAAGTTTTCTGTCAGTGTACCACCAGTTTACTCTACACTGAAGAAATAAGAGAATCCCTGACTTAGTGTCCCACATTTTGTAACTTTAAGACACAATATGAATTTAAGAAGCAAGTGAAGGAGGCTTACTCTCATGCTCTGAGTTATAATAAAGCAAAGCCAACGATTATTCTGTGCATTACCATTTGGAGACATTGCATGAAATGCAGTATATAGTTCTTAATATGCAGATGCTTAAATGGTTACATACTATATAGCCTTAAGTCATCACTTATAAAACTCCTTGTGCCATTCAGTGTGGAATCACAGGGCTTCTCATACTGTGAGAAGATAAACTTAAAAAAAAAAAAAAAGAAAAAATGTAAGGAAAAAAGTGAAACACCTGGCATCCTATAAATGCACTGCAAAGTTTTTACAATTTCAGTATTGCCATATGTCGTGATCCTAGAAAGTGCAAGAAAATATACAAAATTCTGGCTTTTAAATTAATGGCATGTACTTGCTCTGTCGGGACTGATAGCAGTTTATAAGGACCATTGTTGTTTTTTCTGTTTGTTTTTTTTCAACAGAAATCATAGAATTATAGAATCATAGAATTATAGATTGGTTTGGGTTAGAGGGGAATTTGAAGATAATATTGTTTCAAACGTGTGCCATGGACAAACACTTTCCACTAGAACAGCTTGCTCCATGGCAAGGTAATTGTAATTGTCATAATGTTAAAGGAAGCTCAAACTTAAAAAATTTCCCACTGGAATCAATAGAATCTGAAATGGGAGTACAGATGACAAGAACATTCAGTATAGAATGGATCTTCAGTTCAGCAAAGAGCAGATCTCTGATCTATGTTGATATATATCCTGAAATTAGATGACAGCTTTTTCTGAATAAAAATCGTTTTATTGGAAGACTTTAACAGCTTTTGGAATATAGGCACTCTGATTGAGTTAAATAACTCATTCCCATGAATATAGATAGAAAATGTTTATAGCCATCTCATCTCTATATTCCAGTATACAGAGGAAATTTATGAGCTATCTTTTTTCTTATAATGCCCAGTGAACTTTCAGACTCCAGGAAGGTACAAAATAAATTCATATTCATATAAGATGACGAAATCCCGATAGGTAAATTGACCATATTGGCACTCTAATTTCATATGTCTGAGCTTAAGAAAGGATAATACAAACTGAACCTATTCCAGCATTAGGTGGTTATTTTGAGTTTGCATTGATGTGATAAAAAAATCTGAAGCAAAGAAGAAAAGATGGTTTGAGGACATTCATGAATACTGTTGATAGCAACAGTGAAAATTAGAGTGAAAGCAAACTAAAATGGGATTCGAATTTCTGCTTAATTAAGTGGTTGTTTTATGAGCAAAGTATTTATTTTCTACCTGTGAATGTACCTTGTGAGGAAGCATCTTAGAAAAGTGCAGACTTGACAAGAGAGACATTTTTTCCTGTCCACTTTTTTTTTTTTTTTTTTTTTTTTTGGTAAGAAGGTAATGAACAGTAATTCACAAGTAGGAGCTCTTGCTGGCAACCCACCTGTATGCCTTGACCAAAGGGGTCTTCTCACCACAGGCTGCTGGCACAGGGGAAGAACAGGAGGGAGAGCAGAGAAGGTGGGTGTTTGTGGGTGAGAGAATGAAATGTTCTATTATTTTGGACTGTTTTTAAAATAATGTTTGGGTTTGGGGAAACTGCAGATGCTCATTTATTTTTTCTCAGTGTCTAGTATCGTGTCTCAGTTATAGCAATATTGATCCTGAATGTAGAGTGTTCACTGGTTGCTGGTTAAACACATGTTAGTAAATCAATATGCTGTTTCAGTCCTGTTTTTATTAAAACTACGTGGACTGAACAGTTTTCCTCTGATACACTATCTAAATAATTTTAGACAAACATGTCTATCTAAATAATTTTAGACAAACATGTCAAAAAATCACTATGTGCTGTAACATTCTTGATGTTAGGGAGAGGATGAAGGCATCTGTCATGTACTGTAATCAGAATTTACAAGGGCAGTTACTGAAGGTGGTGCCAGAAATATAAGTTGTCTGCAGACAGGGAACATTCCTAACAAGATCAGTACTGTTGTCCAGAGTTTTGCCCAAGGTTCAAAGGAGTCATGAGGACAATGTGTTAAGGTTCCCCCTGTACTCAGCTCTGGTGAGGCCGCACCTCAAGTACTGTGTCCAGTTTTGGGCCCCTCACTGCAAGAAAGCTCTGGAGTGGGTTCAAAGAAGGGCGACAAAGCTGGTGAGGGGTCTGGAGCACAGGCCATATGAGGAGCAGCTGAAGGAGCTGGGATTGTTCAGTCTGGAGAAGAGGAGGCACAGGGGAGACCTTGTTGCTGAAGGGAACCTACCTGAAGGGAAGTTGTAGTGAGCTGGGGGTTGGCCTCTTCTCTCATGTAACTAGTGTTAGAACTAGAGGGAATGGCTTCAAGCTGCACCAGTAGAGATTTAGGCTGGGTTTTAGGAAATACTACTTTTCTGAAAGAGTGGTCAGGCACTGGAATGGGCAGCCCAGGGAGGTGGTGGAATCACTGACCCTGGAGGTGTTCAAGGAACGGATGGATTTTGTGTTGAGGGACGTGGTTTAGTGAGTACTATTGGTGATAGGCGGATGGTTGGACTGGATGATCTTGAAGGTCTTTTCCAACCTTGGTGATTCTATGATTCCGTGATCCTGTGACGGTGAGGTTCACCCCTGTATTTCTATGTATTACAATATTTCCATTTCTTTGTAACATGATACTAAGTTCTAAATTCATATTTATATATTTATAAATCAATTTAAATAGTTTAAATTAATGAAAGAAAACAAAAAAAAACAAAACAAAAAAAAAACAAAAAAACCAAAACACTGGCAACCATTTATTATGTACTAACAATACACAGAATATGCTAACTTTATCTTTCCTGGATCAGAACTTGTTCCAGTAAAATTTCAATTTTATGTAGGAGTTGTATTTTACCATTTAATACCAATTTATCTCTGCAATCTAATTTTGTAGCGTCATTCATATGCTATTCAGCCAAACACTTCAATATTTGTATTTCTGAACTTGATTTTACTTGATAATGTTCTAACCACGTTCTTAAAAGTATTTCAAAACTTTAAATGGGTGATACATTTTTACATTAAGTGGCAGCATATCATAAATATACATTACTTCAGATCCCTATAGTTACACAAAACCTGAAAACTGTTACCCGGAAGACTTAAATGGACTATCTTAAAGCAGTCTCAAATTTGTTTGATGATAATGAAGATATTATTTGGAAAAATAGCAACAGCAGTCTGGGCATTTGCATTGGACAATTTTCATTTGTTATCTTTAACTTTTTTAGTCTAAAACAAAAATTCTTGCTATTAATAAAATAAATATATTTATATCCAGTCTTTCTATTTTTAAATGTCAGTAAAAATACCATTTAATCTATTAAAAATACTTTTAAAGCTTGGAAGGCCATTTATTTGCTAGTGGATCAAATAAACTCCTAATCCCCAACAGTTCTGTGTTACCCCAGGGACTTCCTTCCTGAAAATTTTATGCTTAGGCAACTTTCATTTAATGGATTCATGTAAAAAGATAAGAAAAGAAAAAAAAAAAATTAAAACAGACATTGCCTAAATTTAAACATTAAAACCTGTTTTTCAATGTATTATAAATTAAATATTAAATACGTAGGTTACTCCAAAAGTAAAACTATAACAGATAATGTTCTTTGGAGCTCAATAACACTATTTGATAGAGCAAATTATTAGCTAGAAAACACTATTTTTCAACACAGTCACCTACAATGCAAAAAAGCCTGCATGCCACACTCATAAATATCTGCACTTGTAGAAGTGACCCACTGTCGCTGCCATCCCTGTTAAAATGCAGCATCCACCACCTCACTGTTCTCATATCCCCATTGGGTCTCCATTAACGTTCAGCTTGCATCAATGAATGACAATGGGTGCAGCTTCTTCCGTATGGAGGCATTCAATGACACGACTTTGCTTCATACACACTTTAAGGTCAGATGTCATTCTGTCAGACTGCCCCTCTGCTGCCAACAGAGGGGCACACAGCAAATGTAATGGAATATTGGCAGGAAGGTTCAGCATCTACTATACCACCAACATCTGACTGATGTCATGGGCCAACACAACAAAATAGGAGGCATTACTTTCAGAGCAGCCCTCATAATAATATTCCAATGATATTTAATATGTCCTTTGGACCAAGAAATTATCATTAACTGTATACAGTACCTTGATAAGCTACAGTGTAATTAACTGCTTGAATTTATGTGGTGGGAAAAAAAGTTCATTTTGGCTCAGCTGTTCTATCTCAACACATAATATTTCTCTAAAATCTATTGTAAATGATGCTGTTGAATGTGATATTGATAACTCAGCAGGCTGACAAACCGTGCCCAATATATGGAATGAATCACAGAATGCTTGAGGTTAGAAGGAACCTCTGGAAAACAAACTGCCCAGCCTCCTGCTCAAAGTTTAGTGTTACTGTTTACTTTCTGGTGGCTCTTAAAAGTGTTTATGCTGAAACTTCCAAATCGGAGAAACACATATGTGTGAGGAAATTCTGAGGACTGTAAAAAAAATAGATTTTTTTTTTTTCATTTTGAGAACACATCTTCAAAATCTTCAAAATTTGCCCAGTTAAATGACACATTCTTAAAGAATAAATGCCAAAAAATATACAAATATTTTGTGTGGATTTTTTTTTTGTTTGCCCTTTGTTTTTTTTTCCATATTGTTCCTGGTTGTGGTTTTCCTTTTAATTTGCAATTTAAAAATTGCAAAAATCATTATGAGAACAAATGTTTATCCATGGGCAGTGAAATTTTGATGACTTTTTTTCTATGAATTCTACAGTGTGAACTGTGTTGATCTTGCTCAGCAGCCTTTCTTCCACATTTGCAGTAAAGCAATGCTCCTCTCTGGCTGCCTGTTTTCACAGAGTTTCTATAAATTTCATTTCATTCAGACAATTTTGTCATTTTTTTGTACAGACATTCTAAGAAAACAAGTTACTAGGGATAGAAATATGCTTAATTTCATGTACACTCATACGTTATGCCAATAACACAAAACTGTTATTTCATCACACACCTAGAAAAAGGTGAAGAGGAGAGGAGAGGAGAGGAGAGGAGAGGAGAGGAGAGGAGAGGAGAGGAGAGGAGAGGAGAGGAGAGGAGAGGAGAGGAGAGGAGAGGAGAGGAGAGGAGAGGAGAGGAGAGGAGAGGAGAGGAGAGGATCATATGTAATGATATCTGCACTCCTATTAAAATAAATTTACACTGTTTAAGAGCAGATGGCAAGGGAAGGGAAGGGAAGGGAAGGGAAGGGAAGGGAAGGGAAGGGAAGGGAAGGGAAGGGAAGGGAAGGGAAGGGAAGGGAAGGGAAGGGAAGGGAAGGGAAGGGAAGGGAAGGGAAGGGAAGGGAAGGGAAGGGAAGGGAAGGGAAGGGAAGGGAAGAAAGAGAAAATATCAACAACAAAATATAAGCATTCCTCTAACTATAAGCATTTATTTAATTCCCTTATTTTCCACAGTATAAACTGTGGCTACTGTGTATCATGCAGGGAAAATACTTCCTGAAGATATTCGATATCTGTCAGCAGACTGCAACTACACACTTTACCAAATACCTGCCTCCAATTCCAGAGAATCACAGCTTTTGTCTTTCTTTCTTTGCAATTATGACACTTACTACAGCCACTTACATATGGAGTTGAGATTCAACAAATTTGTAGCTACTGTATATGGGCAAACCCTGAAAGACTTTGAAGTCTTTTTAAAATTATAGAAGAATGAAATATATAGTAATAATGGAAAACAAAACTTATATGTACATGTTTGCAGATTGTTATCACACCATTCTGCTGATAGGCCAAGACAAAACTGTTACATTTGTATTTAAGAACTGTGAGATATTGGGAGAGCTATGTAAACACTTTGCATACATGAGAAAGGGAAATCATCAGAGCAGACAAGTTTTTAAACAGTTCTGTTTCCAATAGAAAGTAAATTTAAATCAATAATAAGGGTGAGTTTCACATATTAAAAGTACTACTATGTATATTAATATACTGTTATGTATTAAGATGTACTACTACATTTAGAGTAGTACAAAATTCATGGGTAAAATTTTGCTTCTAACAACACACCAAAACATGTTAAGCGGGTTAGTTTTCTTTGTTGGTTTGGTTTCTTTGCTTATGTTCGTTTATTTCTTAGTAACTAATAACATTCATAGTAACTAATCTTAGTAACATAGTAACATTCTTAGTAACTAATAACATTCTTTTTTATGGTCTTGCATGCACAATACTGATGCTTCAGAAACAGGCATAGATTTACAGAGAGAGAGAGAGAGAGAGAGCAGGAAAGGAACAACCTCCAATTTGTGGTGTGTTGCACATTTTGTGCCACGTGAAAAAGGAAGAATGTGAGCAGTAGTATCTGCATGCATACACACATAGAGTCAGATATTTCAATTATATGTGTGAATTGTTTTAGTCTTTAAATGGAAATGGGAATCTGTGCAAATAAGGAATAACAATTGAAGTATGCTTATATTTCGGCAATTATGACCCATTTCCACTTGCTTATAATTTTTTCAAACTTGAAGCATCTGAGCTTAAATTTTCTATGCTAGTTGTCTATTTCAGGTTGATACTTCTTTGATATTAAAAAAAAAAAAAAAAAAAAAAAAGTGAATAAATGTTGCTTTTCATTTCATGGTTAAGGAGAACTTTGTGTGTATAAGATAAAAGTATTGGTTTGTACTTACAAACTCTGAATAACAGTAATTATTAATTACTGTAATTATTAATTACTATTAAAAAAAAATCATGATGCCTAAGTAGAGACTGCAGTCAAAATGCTTCTGCTTCAGCATGAGCATTGCAATACTATCTTGGTTTGTTTCTGATCATTGTCATTGAATTGAGTCATTTTTAAAAAAAAATATTTTAAAAATGAATGTTCTCTGTAGACTACAATACACTCTACACTCTAGAATTTATTGCAAACTCTTACTAATTGCTTATTCTATTAGATATGCAGTGATGCATATAATTGATTCACTTTATTAAAATTTTAGTTTAAATCATGCATGTTTTGGAAGCAAGTCTTCCATTAGATTCAGTAAGCATACTTTGATACGCATCATAAATTTGTTTCAGAGCACATAGACTGAATACTTTTCAGAACAATTTAAACTGAAAAATGCTCCCCAGGAACACACTTATGGTGCTCAACTAAGAATCATCACTGGGACTGTAAAACAGGACTACAGCTGATTGAAAGCAAATGATGAAATGCATTTAGAATATCAGCTGCTCATCACAAAGTCTTTCATTCTTCAGATGCACTTCTACTGCAACAAATTATTTGCAAACATAGCCAATGTATTTTTAAGTATTGATCAATCTTATGGATTAGATTAGAGATTCTTCCTTTAAGATCTCCTATTTACACAGGTTTATATGAAAAAAAAAAAAAAAAAAGATTTTAATAAGGGCACAAGGTAAAATTATCGTGACAAATGAATCCGCAAAAATAATTTCCTTTACTTTGAGATCATCAAAATGAAAACTTACTTTTTTTTGTGCTGTTTTCCTTGCTGATATAATTAAAAGGAAACGTGTTCTGAAATCTTTTTGCCTTAATTTTTTAATGTATGTTTTAACAGACAAATCAATGTAAGAAAGTTCACCATATCAGAAATCTGTGTACAGAAAAAAATGTCATTCTATTCTATTTGCTTTAAAGAGAACATAAATGTGAATCATGTGACCATGTATGCAACAAAAGCAGCTCTGCTTTCAGTGATAATATAGTCACAGTGTTTTGGAAATGAAATATGATTTCACAGTGATTCACATGTAAATATTACAATTCTTAGTGAATATAAGAAAGAATTAAATCTAAAATTTACAAAATAGTAATACACTAGTAAAAATACTAATATTTTAAGTGATAAGAAATAAACAGTATTTTTTGTTCCTGAAAATAAATAATTCTATTCAGTTACAGTTCTTTCCTCTTTTTTTTTTTTTTTTCACCCAATCTCATTTTTTTGATGGCTTTGTGTTTGAGGTTCTTACCATCTTTCTAAATTATTCTTTGTCCTTGTTTTGTATAAAATACTGACATAACCTTCTTATTTCCTTGTCAGTACAATATTCATATCTTCCCCATAGTGTTCCCTAATTTTGAAACATTTTTGTATCTGTAGACTGTGACTTTAAAAGAGCGTTCAGCTAATCCACTGTATTTATTACTTGAAAAGGAACAATGCAAAGCAAAGGAATTCAATTGTTCTTTACTGTTAATCTTTCTAAAAATTTTCTTTCCCTCAAGATATATAACTGCTAAAATTTTAAGGAACATTGTCATAATCCCATTAAAACCAGTTCAACAATTAGTGTTATATTCTGGATTTTTTATCAATTCCTTGCTTGTTCATTTAGCCTGTGAGTTTTGTAAGGCATGGCTAATGTCACTTACAACTCATGCTGAAGTATCCACAGGACAGTATTTGCTGTAAAATCATAAAAAGGAAAAAAAGTAGTACACCTGAAAAACATGATGTAAAGTGCTCAAGGAAAGAAAAGCAACTGAACCAACCCATTTCTAGGAAATATTACTTTTCTTCTTACACGCTGTGACACGCAGAAGCAGTTCATTATAAAGAAAAGAAAACTTCAGCTAAAGCTACCCTGTGATCATTAGAAGTTGAAAGATTTTAATGCTGTTGTTGTTTTCTGCTGCAGTGAAGATGAAGGTATTTTATTATTTGCAAATTCTTCAGATGCATACTGTTGTTGAGAATCCAATCTTGAGCATTTTCTTCCACTCTAAATTCGTTGATGTTGCTATTTATATACCAAGTGTTTTGAGAGGAAGTAATGCTTACCTTCCAACCTTTTTTTTTTTTCTTTATTTTTTTTTCTTTTTCCTGTAGATATTATAAATAATCTTCACATTCCTAATTTGTCAATGCAGAATATTACAGTAAGTAATTGCTTGATTGCTTGGGATTATTTTGTGTTTCTTACACATTGCAGAATGCCACGAGTCATAGAATCATGGAATCATAGGAGTTGGAAGGGACCTTTAAAGACCACTGAAACTCCTCTGCTAAAGCAAGGTCACTAGAGTATGTTTCACAGAAAAGTATCCAGGAGGTTTTAAGTGTCTGCAGAGATACTTTTGAATATCTTCAGAGAAGATTTTATAGCCTCTCTGGGCAGTCTGTTCTAGAGCCCTGCCATCTTCAAAGCAAAGAAGTTTTTCTTCATGTTCATATGAAACTTCCTGTGTTATAGTTTGTGCGAGGGCCCCCTGTTCTGTTGTTGGGCACCACTGTTGCTATGCTTTCATACAGTCCTTTTAAGATAAAAGTAACAAAAGTACTGACATGTTCTTCAGATATTTTTGTGTCTAGAATGACTATAATTTATAAAACTGAGATGACAGTGAGGACTTAAGAAAACTCCTAGAAACATAAAATAATACAGTTACTTCTTTAAAATCCAAAATATCAGAAACATTTTCAAAATGATATCTTATTTTTTTCCTAACTATTGTAAGAAACATTCAAAGTCAAAGATTTCAGATTAGGCAAAGATCTTAGTGATAGCTGCAAAGTTTATTCATTATTGCAATAATGGGCTCACGCCGCCTATTGGTAAGGGAGAAATTACACAGCGGTCAGTGAAATTCATTCCGTTATATACCCTGAACTAGATGCAGGTAATGCTCTCCTGTCACGCATTCACTGGTCGAGCATCTCAGGCTCACAGTCTCCCCAGCACTGTTGCTATGATACATTTCCATAGAAGGTCCATTACTAACCTGTTACTTTTAGGTATGTTTTGTACTCTATGGAGATAGGAGGGCAATGTTTCCAAGAGTAAGCATGTTTCTTCTCTTCCGTACTAGGCTCTCCCTACCCTATATTTTTACCTTATTTTGTGCCTGTAATATTCTATCCAAGTCATGGGATAAATGATTCTTGGAGATACTTGTTTCTCAGTGAAAATCTTGCTAAGAAATAAACTCAGGTAAATTGTACATAAATAAAGTTACATTAAAGCTATCTAGCTCAAAAAGACATTAGAGGCTATTGAGAGGCTAGTAGTAATTACTGAAGCATGAAGTAAAGCTTTAGTAGGAGATATTATTTCATTTTTTTTATATGTTGAAACATTGCTTTCATGTGAAAAAACAATTCCCACTGTCTTTTTTTCTCACTGTTTTATGCATCTTCCATATATCTGCAAGTTTATATTCAAGAATCTTCTCCATGATTTTTTTTGCAATATTAGATTCAGAGCAGGTGTGGTCAAAAAGGAAATTTTTCTCTTCTTTCTGACATTTCTTTCTGAAAAGACAGTAGTTTCTGTTGCTGTTTTATTATATTGCATTATATTTATACTACAGTTCTGATGATGATTCTTCTAAGGCTAGAAAATGTCTAATTAGAAGAGATCTAAAATGTCATTTCAACTATAGAAGTATGTTAAAATGAAGGACACTTTCTTTTGTCCTGTGCATGAAGCTCCATATGAATCATCTTCCACTTAGAGCTTTTTTTCTAGTATGGTATCATTGTTTTGATCATGAAGGATCACTTTGCTCCATTAAAATGCACAAGAAAATTTTGCTTTGACCCTGATCTCCTTCACAGTAACAAGAAATCTTCTCTTGTAACCTTTTACTTCACAGCTTATTCTTGAGTCTTGGTGTTCATGCCATTTTTTCTTGTATGCTAAAAAATTTCCATTTATATAAAATTACATGTCTCTGAAAGTGTGCATATTTTCTTTAATTACATAAGAATGAATTGACACATCTATGCAGGTTAATAAGGTTTCTTATCATGTGCTAACATGACATACAAGAACTTTTGAGAAAATTTATTCTATATCCTTACATTTTTAAACACAAATCAAGTTAAAATGGATTGTGGTAATTACCTCAGCAGAAGCTGCTCAGGTTATTCTAGGTAAGAAGCATGCAGTTCATATCCAACTAACAATATCAATTTCTCCTTTACCAGCTGTATTCAAATATACTAATAAACAACATTTGTTCTTGTCATCTCTGAAGTTCTATTTTTTATTTGTTTTATTTGTTGTTTTCTGGCAAATGTTCCTGCAGAATTTACCCTTTTCATGTCTAGCCGGCATTAAGGGCTATGTTCTTGTATAGAATACTTCATTTCTCCAATAACTTGGAGACAGACAGAAAATTTGACTGAAAATAAAATTATTTTTGGAGCTACATTTCATTGCTTTAATCTTGCTTAAATAAATGTTTGCTTTGTTGCAGGTTTGAACATCCTGATATTTTTTTTGCTGGATGTAGCAGTGATCCTCTTAGTCTATGCATGGCTACCTTTTTATTATTTTTTTTTTTTTCAGCTGAAAGCACTACTGTATTTTTTTAGACACTACACTAAATATGAATTATTTCAATATATTCGGATTTGACTCTGCTACCTTTGATTTCTGTTTCTCTTGGAAAACAGGAAGCTTTGAACTATGGCTCTGTTGTGGTGATAGAGCACTGGCAGAACTGACAAGTGCTTTATACATGAACATGCTACGAGGACAACCTTTCGAAAAGGTAGATCTAAGATCACCACCAAACATCGATGTTTGTTTTAATATTTAGTCCCCTTCTGAATGTGAACTGGCTTAAAAGAAATTTATATTAGCTATGCACAGTGACTCAACCAGAGCAGCACCTTTTACTTGGATCTTTGTCACTTGAGGCAGACAATTATTCATTGTGTTAGAAAGCCTACTTCTGCAGCTGAGATAAAGATAACGTATCTTAAATTTCCTACTTGAGGTACATGAGAGGTGCAAACCTGGATCTTCTATATCAGGGTGAATTTTTACATCAAAATGTATTCTCTCCACTTTAATTAAGGAATATATATTGGTAATAGTAATACACTATCCAAAATAGATTTTGAAACACCTGGTAGTTATGTTGTTTTATTTCCAGTGACTATAAAAAAATACAAGAGTGACTAACTTTAATTTACAAGAATTTGTTGAATGACCAGTGTAAAGCTTCTCTACGAGGACATTAAAGGCAAGTGACTTTAAATATATATATTTGTATATGGCGAGATTTCTACTTTTCTTTCAAAGAAATGAACTTCACACTGTGGAATAGAACTACTGGAAAAATATTTGATTTAGTTTTTAATATGTGTATTTAAAGAGAGAGTTAAATCATACATTAGCAACACTATTAATTACAAGACTAGTGTGGTGTGCAATGAGGAACTGGAGTGATTTTGGTCTCTCAAATGGAAGATTTCTCTCTCAAAATTTTCAGGCTCCTTTTATGCCCATTTATCTGAATTTCAGCCTTCTACAGCTCTTTCAGTTGAATGTTAACTATGATATCCCTGTTATCACCAGCTATTTCAATTCTAATTTCACTGTGATATTTCTTTTTGTATATTTATACCTAAAGATTTGCTTTACAGTTGAAAAATATGTTTTGGTGTTTGAATATAATGTTGGAAAAAGGTCAATAGACTCAAAAGTGCAGTCTAAATAGAAAAAAAAAAAAAAACCCTTCAACAGTAATCATAAGGTGAAATGAGAGAGATTAAAGTCATCAAAGAAGTTTCAAAAAGTATACGCAAAGTATACAATTCTGATTCATTTGTGACAGTGAAAAGTTTATAGATCTGATAGATATTTTACTGAAAATTGATAAATGTGAAAAGTAACTTTGGAACTGAAATTTGTGGTAGAGTGGGACATAATGATCAGTTATGTCAGTGTACCCCTCCTGTACAATTGAATCTAATGATTTTGCCCATTGCAAAGACAAATTTTAAAATATGTGCTGATTTTTCCAAATTTTTATGTATTTTCTACATTTATCATACACATTATCCGCACCGTGAAAGTAAAAGTAGAATGTAGTGAAAGTAGTGATAATGTATTTTAAAACTTACCAGCTTTACTTGGAAAAAATGTTCCTAATATTTTTGTTGAACAATTTCACTGCCATCTGAATATCATATTCTTGTATTGTACCAGTTAGCAAAAAATTTTCAGAAGTTATGAGTGGCAGTACCTCACATTAAAATTCACTGTAAAATTTTCAGGACCGTTTCCCTTTAGAAGAACTTTGAGATTTCCTGCACCCAAAATTCATCTGTGCCTCAATACATCAATTTCTCTAATACAGAAATTATCCACCTGGTATAAACTACTATTCCTGCCATAATTGTTAAATCATTGACATGTGCCTCCACCGGATGCTAGCATGACCCCTGTACTCATTAATGGGCTTTTGCAGATGATTTAGCTAACAGTTTCATTGCATATCTAAAATTTTTACAGAAGGTAACATTTATGTTATAATAACCTTTGTAGCCCTCTGACAGCTCCTCCAACCTGGAGTGATGAACAAGCTTTCATATTTTCAGATGAATGACTACACCTTTCCAGGAGAATAACACCAGCTTAAGTAGACTTTTAATTAAGTTCCACACTAGGTGTCAGATAATACATTAGAAAAAAGGCCATTAAGTGTGTGGAGGAGGAGTAGGCCTCATAACATAAAAAAGAAGAAAAACTACATTGTTTTTTTTTTTACTTGCACAGCAGTCAAATTCTGATCACAAAATGTAGCAGTCCTGTGAAAGATCTTCTTTCTCTTCATAGTGTTAATGAGCTTCTCATCAACACCAAATGATTCTTCCCAATACATTGTTTCAGATTTCCTCATTTTTTTTTTCCCAGTCTTCCTCTTTTAATATAAAACAATATTTTGAATTCTATTTTTTCCATGACAGCATCTCATGCTCCTAAGTCACTGCGATTCATGCTCTAGTACTATCTGCCCTACTTTTATATTTGAATTGCTGGTTTTGCTGAAGCATTGTAAAGCATAACTAAAATATGTGCTACCACTCAAATGGAAGTTATGGGACAAATATAAAATTTATTGAATTAATTTCTTAGCATTATGAGTGAGGAAATCATTTGTAGGTCATAAATTGTTCCTCTTGGCCCTAAACTCTATGAAAATATAAGAGTGACACAGAATTTCATCCAAATATGGGATTAAGTTTCCACATGAAAGTTAAAATGACTCTGTTAATATGCACACAGACTACAGATCAGATTTTCAAAAGAACTTATCGTTTGCTTCAGTAATTCAGAATTAATTCAGTAATTCTCTAACTAATTACCTTCACATTGGGAATCTACAAATTCAAGAAAGCCCCTATGCTATTTTATTTCTACTGTTAAAATCCTAGTTGGTATTTTCTGACAAAAACATGGGGAAATTGACAGTGCTGTTAACTGCTGGGGCTTCTGCAGTACTCATAGTGCTGAGACTTAGAGAACTACGCTGTGTCTGCCTATGCTTCTTATCCATCACTGAGCAGATAAGTCTTCCTGTGCTTTTGTATATCTTGTTATTGTTTATTTTGTTTTGTTTGTTTTAAATGTTTAGAAAAATAGTTTTCATTGGGATGATCTGTGGAGGAATATGTGAGTCTTTTGAGAGAAAGACAAACAAGTACGGAAACACAGATTCTTTCCTTGTTTTTAGCGAACACATTTTGTAGAAATCAAGTCTGCTAGAAAGAGTATCGTAGAAAAAAGCTTTTGAGCATCCAATTCTCTAAAAATATTTTTGTTCATTTCTTTATAATTTTCACAAAGCTCAGAACTTAAAAGCATTAATTTCACTTTCCTTTCTCCTATATTCATTCATCTAATACATCTGATGTTCTTTTTTGCTGTGTCACAGACTTTGAACACTCTTTTTTAATGCCTCTAGTAAGCTTCTTCTGCTCACTCTTTTCCTGATACTCTCCACCTACATATTCTTCCAAAACAGAAATCTGCAACACTAAACAGAATGTGCAAGCAGGAGGTCATGTCAGGGCTTTAAGTGGACCTGGAGGCTTTGTAACACCTTCCCTTTTTCCCTGGCCTTGCCTATCTTCAAGGTCAGCTCTGATTTTTCTCAGCTGTGTAACCTATGATTTGAGAGCTGTGAGAAGTTGTGGGACCTGTTATTGGGGATTTTGTATTCTTTGCTTGGGATCTATGTTTAAGGTCAGGGCCTTGTTCTAGCCCATCTCATGTACCTCTGACTGACACTGCAGTTCCTGTCCCTGACCTGGCCTCACTGACTGGGCCTCTTGGCCCAATCTCAGACCTTCATTGTCATTATGATCATGGATGGCAATACACTGATTCTCTTGCAGGGTACCTTGGGACAATGCCCCTTGTTAGAGGAGTCACTGCTCAAACTGCCTTATCACTTCTGACTTCTATGCTTGCTTCTCTCTGACATAATATGCCCTGTGACACCACATTATGAAATGCAATGACTAAGGTAATACTTTATACATAATACTCTAAAAAGTACTCTAAATACAGTTAGTCACTGTTTCTGAAATTTAGAAGGTGGCTGCAGATAAGGTTTAATCTTTACTAAAGGGAATTCGTGATATGAGCCTAATCCTTGAAGTATAAACTTCATAGACGCACAATGTGGTACTTTCTTAATAGCAGTGATTTCTGTTATTTCTTTCTAAAGTAGCTTTGTCTGGGGAAAAATATATCCATACTTTTTTTCAGTCTAATTTTGGACAGTTAATCTTTTCTACTTTTTCAGCTAGATGTTTACTCAACCAACAACGTGTTGAACTTGTTGAGAATCAGGGGAAAGGAACCTAAACTACAATAGAGATGATGCACTGTGGATGTTAATGTGAAACATTGCTAGACTTGAAACCAGAAAGTAAATGTGTGAGATGGTGCAGAGAAAGGTCTTCTGACACCTGACAACTGGAAACAGTTGTGCCCTCAGGCACTGGTGCTGTTAAGTACACAAGGTTGTTGCTTTGTTGTATTCTCGCAGTGCCTTAAAAAGATTTCAGATGAAAACAGCCAGGATCAAATGCAAAATCACCAGGTCCAATAGTGATATTTATCTGCTATAACTATTAAAGCATTAGCATATGGAACATTTATCCTTAAATGAACATATTGTAATTGTGATTCAGAGTAGTAATATATATGTTTAGTAACCAATTATACAGAGATTATATGTAAATTACAGAAACTTTCCTAGAGGCAGCAGTTGCAAGAATGAAAGACAGTATTTAGCCTCTGGGATCAGAAATGGATAAACTGAGCAAAGATACAAAAGCAGATGACAGATCTTTAGGATCTTAGAAAGTAGCTGCTTCAGGCTTAGACCCTCTTGTATATTTAATATGTAAAATTGACAACTACAATAGTGGAAATCCTTCCTTCCTTCCTTCCTCCCTTCCTTCCTTCCTCCCTTCCTTCCTTCCTTCCTTCCTCCCTTCCTTCCTTCCTTCCTCCCTTCCTTCCCTCCCTCCCTTCCTCCTTCCCTCCCTTTCTTCCTTCCCTCCCTCCCTCCCCCCCTCCTTTCCTCCCGCCCTTCCTTCCTCCCTTCCTCCCTTCCTCCCTCCTTTCCTTTCCTTCCTTCCCTCCCTTCCTTCCCTCCTTCCCTCTTTCTCTCTGTCATGGTTTTGTGATTTTTAGTTTTCGGTATTCCACATCATAACATCATGTGGAGCTCTGGGTACCTGCCTGGAAGAGAAGAAGAACTACATTCCCCAGGGGACTTAGCGGTCACAGAGAGTCTCGAGATATAACTCCTGGCAAAGTCACCTGATGCGCTCTTCTTCGCCTGCTTTTCGTCTGCTTTCCTCCCTTTTCTCCCTGCTGCTTAACTGGACTGCGCATCTCACCTCAGTGTTGTGGTGAGGCCTATCCACCTTTCAGACTTCTCTCTCTCATTATATTTGATTTATTAGCTTCAATTTTAATTATATTGTATTATAGTGTGTTATATTGCATTTTGATAATATATTTAGTAAATTAGTTTGTTTCTCCTCAGATCATTGCCGCTGTTTTTAATTATTTTGGGGTCCCTTGTTCCCTTTTTTTCCGGAGGCGCGGATTTTGCAAAATCCCCCTACCCCACTAGTCACGGAACCAGGCCGAACCAGCCTGTAAACCGTTGACACTCTCTCTCTCTTTCTCTCTTTCTCTCTTTCCTTCTCTCTTTCTCTCTTTCCTTCTCTCTTTCTTTCTTTCCTTCTTTCTTTCTTTCCTTCTTTCTTTCTTTCTTTCTTTCTTTCTTTCTTTCTTTCTTTCTTTCTTTCTTTCTTTCTTTCTTTCTCTCCATCTTTCATTCTTTTTTTCTTTTTTTTTTTCCTTTTTTTTTTTCCTTCTCTATAGGTCATTATACAATAGAATAAAAATATAAGCAATTCTTCAGCTTTTAGGAAAACAACTTTCTTCACCCACGTTCTCATTTTTTCATTCCTATTCCTCTTGGACGTGGTCTAAAAGACATACAGTTACAGTCTAACAACCATATTTTTTATTAAGGAAAGTGTTCATCATTAAGATTTGCCTTTATAGATTGACAGTTATAAATATATAAAGATCTTATTCATGCTGATACAATTAAAGCAGGTGAACCTAATGCTGTTTGGCAATATTCAGTGCTCAAGGGGAAAAAAGAAATGCTAACATTTTAAGCTGGATCTCCACTAGGAGCTTGGCTAATGTAAGTATTGTCAATAGCTTATGTACTTCAGATTGAATTTTTGAGTAAATTAATTGAAGTGCTACATGATTAGCTTTCTCTTCCTTCCTTCTGCTCAAAAGGCCTGGCAGGACTCTATTGTTGCACAGGATGAGCAAAAACATTGATGGGCCTCAGCATGAGGAAACGAAGACTGTGCTCCAGCAAACAACATTGGTAAGGCATGACAAGCGTCTTGGACTCTACTCATTTAGAGTAACGGTGTCTGAAGCAAGTTTAGTGACCTGAAACTTCTTTAAGTAAGATAAACTTTCTTCCTGTAAGATAAGTGGTAAAGAGAAAGGATATAAAACATGTTCCTTAAGTAGAACCCATTAGTGGAGATCAAGATATAAATTCTGTTGGGCCGCCAAATATTTTGAAACCTGAGCTCAATAAGAAACTCACACCGACGTAAGGAGCTGTAGCAGATATCTGCTGTATGCCTGGAGTTTGTTTCAGACCCTTGCAAGATAAAACCGTCACAATGACAACAAATGGAAGGCTGAAGACTTGGTTTGGAGAAGGGAGACCTGTGTAGATAGGACAGCCTTGCTCTGTTCAAAACTGCCCTGTTTTGTTGCGGAAGTTTTCAATGCAAACTTGTATATTGTGAACTCATTTGTTTGATGAATATATGATGATGGGCAACAGGAATAAAAGAATATTCTTTTAAGATAATTATGGTACAAAGATTCTCATTAAAATTGATGATTGTGTTTGGACATTTTATATTAATCTAACCACGGTTGATTGGTGAATCACGTCACTCTTCCCTCCCATCATAGGCAGAATGTGACAGAACATACAGCTAAAAGGAAGCACCTCATTTCAAAGATGACTAACTCATCCCCAATTTCTGCTGCTGATTAAATTTACTGAACTTCTTATTTTCAATATAATAAAAATATTAAATTTAATATTTATTTAAAATTCTATATTTTAATTAATATTAATATTAGTATTAATAAAACAGAATTTTAATAAAATAATACTAGACATAGAAATGCAGATGAAAGCACTAGGTCTGCTGCAGGTGTTTCTGCAGTGAGTTCAATATCTCTGAACATGTTAAACTCCCTGTTGATTCTTTACATACCAGGAGTTGTATAGCCTATAGATATATGACTTTGTAAAATCTGGCAAACTAATTGATTTGCATTTACTGTTCAAGCCTGTTTGCTATACATTTACATTAAAAATAAATAAATAAAATAAAATAAAAAATTACAAACTATCCTTTTCCCCCACAGGATATTTCCGTGATTAAAGGAATGCTTTTCTGTGGAGAATGGGAGCAAGTGATACCTTAGTTCAGATCTCTCACTCCACATAATCAAAACCTAGCTAGATATAAACCCATTTCCTTCGCAGTCACTACTGACTCAGAAAGGGCACCATTTAAGAAAACACTTTAAAAAATGACCAAAGGATGGGGCCCTTAAACTGTAGAGATCGCTTTGTCCAATTTTTTTATGTAATAGCTAAAAATTACAATGTTCAGTAACTTCCTCAGTATAAGAAGCCTCAAATGAATAAGTCTCATTCCCTGATATATTTTCCAATCTGTAAAGTTATGAGCTATCATGATGCCTGAAGAAAGGATGATGCTTTTTATATATCTTAGTAAAATACTGTTCAGTGAGAAATTCAAAATTCATGGATCTAGAGCATGTTGGATTCTGTAAATTGATGAGTCAAAATTCTCGTGGAAGTGGGCTAGTTAAGAAAAGAATTATTATCTACATGCTTTTTATTTTGTTTCCAGTGCTATTTAGCAGAAAATTCACAAGCTATTTAGGCATATTTGTCAATGTATTGGATTCTCACAAGCTCAGAACTAAGTTACTCACTCTTTCTTCACAAAAATATCTTCATAAATCAATCAAGCAAATGAACATTTAAATGAAAATATAAGATGCCGCATCAAACAAGCTAGTTAAATTAAAAATAAACTTCTATTAATCAAGTAGAAGTATTGTAGTGTATGTGCACTGTAAAGTTTTGGTAGCAAGGGGCTGCAGGGGTAGCCTCTGTGAGCAGAGCCTAGCATTGCCCCACGTCAGATCAAAGCCAGCTCCAGTCAGCTCCAAAAGGGACCCACCATAAGAATGACTCTGATTTTCCTGACACAAAGGGTGGTGAAGAGATAGGTGAAGAGATAAAACTGTACAGATTATTTTAGATTATTCTAATAATTTTACTTGTCCAGTAACTTTTTGATGAAATTGAGTAATAATGCTAATAGGCTTATCATTTTAGAATAGGATCTCCGTTATTAGAATAACACCACATCTGCAGTACAGCTAAAAAAATACTAACAGTGAGATAAAGAGAAATAAAGAAAGAAGTGGAAGTCACATCAATAAAATGAATTTTAAAAATAAAATTAAGGAAGAGGAAAGATGAATGTGCAGGAACATAATTACAAAGTCAAGTGAAGTCAGAACAGAAACAGTAATATGATATATAAGGGAAAAAATTAAGGAGACAAAGTACACAGAAAGTATCAGAAAAAAAAATTAAATCATCAAAATAATGTATGTGGTAAGTGGCACATTATGGGAGATGAATATATGAATAAATGTAATACTGAAAAAAAGAAATTTAAAGCAGTTCACTAAAATGGAGGAAGCCCTGTTATGTAAATGAATTACTTGGCATGAAAACAATACTGAAGAGGGGAAATATTTCATCTCATCAGGAATGAGAAGCAGTATAGAAATATACACAGACAAGCTACTGAATGCCTCTTGAAATATTAATTGTATGCCATTCATTTATTCTGACAGTTGAAAAAACTATGTAATTCTTACTTTGCTACAGGTGTTTATTTCTGAGATGCAGTAGGAATAAACTAGAAAACTGTGCTGGTTCTAGGAATAATGAGACAAAGAATACCAATGTAAAGTCTTCTGCCTGTAGTAAAACCTAGAGGCATTTTATTTGAAATGCTGACTTCCTTTTTCCCCTAACTTTGCAACCTGTGATGCCAACTTGCAAAACTATACAGTGTGACTTGCATCATTCTTAATGAGGATTAACACCATTTCAGGAAATCTTAAGTCCATTATTAACAAAAATCTGCAAGGCCAAGTAGAATGTGTCTCTTTGGCTGCATGATAACTGCCTCCACTTGATTAATGTATGTCAACTTAGACTATTGAGATGTAAAATGAAGCAGTTTGTACACATTCTACTTTACCTAGAGGCTATCATTTTCAAAGTCATTTCTGGCACCTAATACAACACAGAAATTGAAAAAGTTGGAGCCAACAATTTTTCATTTTGAAATGTCCTTTTTAGAGTTGGAATGGTTCACCTGATGATAAAATCTTCTATTTTATGCTGCAACAGTAACTAATTTATAGTGACATTTTGGATTTAGGATACAAGAAAGTACCCCTAGTTAGAATAAAAACTTTTTAACTTGCTGTAGTCTTATCATAAATTACATTCTTGTGTCTAATTATGGCTAAAAAATTCCAGCATACTTAAGAAGATGTTAAGTATTTCATGTAATTTATTAGTGGCTTTCATTACTTTATTACTTTTAATACTTTTACTAAATGTTCTTCTGATTAAATTTTATATTTAGTTTACAGTGTTAAACTAGGATGATCTTGGAAAAAAAACTTAATTATTGTAAAAGAGAATCTGTTATATACTTCTTTTTCTATGAGCATGAGAAATAGCAAATAATAGCAAATAAAGAGTATTAAAGAATTAGGCTTATTTGCAAAGATCGAAAACGCCTAAGCTAGTTTCACTATGATAGGAAGAGGTCAATGTGTACAGAAAGGGAGCTCTTATTGCTATATTTGTGACTGTGTCCACAAGTAATCCCAGCCTTTGATACAAAGAGCCCAAAATTACTGGGTTCAGACATGAATGTTTAGCTTCTGCTTCAGGTATGTATTGCATGTATTTGCAGAGAAAAAAAAAAAATAAAAAAAGCTGTGATTCTTCACAGTTAATCCACTCACTTTCCTATAGATTTCGCCCAAAATCTTTTGTAGATAAGGGAACTTTTCAATATTTGAAGGTATTCTAAGCACAAGACAATGTCTTGTGGTCACTGCCGTCTTCTTTTCGATCTAACTGGTGATGAATGTGAACTGAATTTCAAAGCTATTAATCACCAAGTATCAAAACATTCAACAAGTATTTTTGAGAATCTAATCTTAATTATAGCTAGGGAGCTCCAAAAGTAATGTCTCCTGTTCATTTCTGTGGAAATCACAACAAAGAACACAATAATACTATTTGACAGAGAAAATTCTCAGCTACAAAATACTATTTTTCAACATAGATGCCTCCATGACTTCTGCATCTTCATCAGCAATGAACGAGAAGCTTCCATGCTGTGCTAATAAAAATCTGAGCCAACAGAAGTGACCTGCTGTTTCACAGTTGCTATGATGACATCACTGCTAGGAAAGTGTTGCCCATATAGTCCATCTTTCATCAGCGTGAAAGCCAGAAGATGCCAAATCCAGACCATATGATGAGTGTGGTAGTGATGTGCAGAAATCAAACTCTATAATCACAGAGCAGTTATAAAGCAGGTATGTTTAATCAGCGCTGCACACACGCCAGATGCAGGGGGGAAATTCCCATCTAGCCTGCATATTGGAGGGCAAGAAAGGCACATACTTAAAGAGCAAGCTGCTTACATATGCATTAGATGTCCAAGAAAAGGCTGGGTCATTACAATGAGTTCCCAAAATGATTGACATCTTCCCTATGCCCCAAGTAGGGAGATAGAATATCCAGAGATAGAATAGCTAACAACGTTATTTGAAAAAAAAAAAATAAAAAATAAAAAAATAAAAAAAATAAAAAACAGGAGACTCATTGTCTGCACTAATTGTGTCAGTCTGTAGAGAAGCATCTGTTATCAGCAGTGAGAACCTGGCTTAGCAAGATCAAATCTGCAGCTGCTGATTCAACATCTCATGAAGGCACATTACTTTAAGCCTAATTTACTTTCCTTAATTCAGTAGAACAATCTATAAGACTAGCACACGGACTATGGAGTCTGTGCTCCATAGTCTTCAAAGTGGTATGGGTCTGGCACTATTGTATTGCAAGGGAAAGGTTGTCTGGAACTCTGTAAGTTCAAACCTTCAATTTCAGCTTTGTGATTCAGTGGTCAGTTGATGGTTTCTCTGTGTTCAGGAAGTCTAGAAGGATCACACCTTTCCTATCCCAAAAGATAGCGTACATCACTTTATCTGCTGAGGGCTGTGTCCAAGACACAACCTCCTCTCTAGCTACTATTTTTATTTATTCTGATTTTTATAAACTCATAGATATGTCCCTAATGACACAGTCCATATATGTAAACCATTTTTATAAGAGTCTTCTTTTCTCCATCTATTCCTTCTCAAGTGAACAGTAGTCAGTTTGACATTTATACAGTCACCATCTCTGCTATGTCTGTTATGATTTATCTATTTCATTCCCTTTTTTTAACTGAATTTCTGTCTCAGTTTTGTTTCCTGACATCTTTACAATTGATAAGTGAATGTTTGTACAATTGTATAGAAAGTTTGGAAGTTAAATGACTGATGGTGAAGGACAGTATGGATGAGTTAGCATACTGTTTGTAATTTTTTAAGGTTTCTCAAGACGTATGGCAAATACAGGTCCTGAAATTACGCTATTCAAGAAACAATTATTGCAGCGTAAACTCATTTTCACTACTTATTCATACTACAGATGAGGATCAAAACATCTGTAGAAAGCCACAGCCCAAAAGTTCTCTTTGGTCTTGTTTGATTTGGGTCTTGATATTTTTTTCCCTCTCCCAGTTAGCCTTTTGCAGAATGAAAGAAAAAATATATATCAAAAAACAAAATGAAGTGGAAACAAAAGCAAATTCCATGAATTAACAAAAGTGAATGTAAGAATAAGACAATAATGCCAGATGGAGAAAAACAGCTCAGTTAAAACCATAGCTACAAATATACCATAAATGACAGTTGAAAATTACATAGTTTTAGGAATTAAGTACATAGGAAAGAAAAGAAGGAATCAATTTTAAAAATATTTCAGAGACACACATTTTCAGTTTTACATGTAATTTCTTTTCTTTTTTTTTTTTTTTTTAATTACGTATATTTCTTCCGGTAAAACTTTGATACTAAGAAATATTTATTGTATTTATTTGGCCTTTAACACTATGACACCTCAATCTCAAACGATACAGATAATTTTATATTTTCTTTAATATGAGATGTTAAATTCTCACAAACTTGTGTAATATCTTTTAATCAGTTATTCGGCTTCTGTTTTATAGAAGTTTACACAGTTACAAACACCAAACACAAGGAAGTGTTAAAGAATCTTCATGTGGCACTTTAAAATCAAACTAGAGGTGAATTAAAATAAATAAATAAATAAATCACTGCATTTTCCATGAGAAAAGTCACTTAGATGTCACCTTCGTGGAGATAAATTTCAGCCTATCCCCATACTACCATCTGTGAGCACTGCAAAATAGGCACATAGACTGAATCCTCAAATGCAGCTTTATCTGAGACACATGCAACATTATCACAACAGTCTCAGAGAATTAAAGTGGGCTAAGCACAGTCTTACCACCTTGCTATACATCAATGCTCTTCAACTTTGAACATCTGATGAAGATGTTCACAGACACAGTGAGTGTGTGTTTGGTGAATAGATGTATCCTTACCTCTCCGAAAAGATGCAACAAAAGATTTAGTTTCCACCTGGACAATCTGAGTCAAAATGAAAGAATGCTGGGTAAGTGCTTTTCCAAAACATAAACTTTTGTGACTTTTAGCCTACTGGTAATCTCTCTCTGTCTGGCCCATATGGACATTCACCTGCGTGTATCACCTCTTTTAGTCACACAGAATTATATAATATTGTTACGAAGTTTTATTATATGAAATCTGTAGAAAGATTTCATAGAAAAGAAAGTTACTCTTCTATTTCTATTTTTCCTAAAGATATCTTAACTTCTGGCACACTGGGATTTCTTTTATTGGTTTTGAAACACAGCCAATGAAGGTCAATATATTTTGATTTTATAGGGATAATATTTTATACTGCACTTCTTGTGTTTAATGACTGCATGTGCTAAGATTGAAAAGTAATTTTCATAACTAGCAGTTAGTGTCTCTGCTAGCAGTGGGAAGTTCTTTCACCAAGAAAATAGAAAGATTAATGAAAAATTAATGTTGAAAAATAGTTCTTTAGGTGAGAATTTGCTCTATTGTATAGTGTTATTATGCCCTTTCTATTATAGTTTCTATGGAAATAAATTAGGAAGCATTATTTTTGGAGCGACCTAAGTATGTCATCAATTTATACGTGCAGAATTATAATTTACGACTGTAATTAACCATGATTGAATAAAAATGGCCAACTAAAGAAAATATATAGAATATTGAGGAGGAAATTTATAAAGCTAAAAGTTTGATACAACAATTTTAGGACAAGAATTTTCAGTCATGTGGTATCAATACTTTTCCAGTGGAGAAGGCCAACTTAAAGAGAGACAGAAGGCAATTGTCTGTTATTTTGTAGTTTGGCAATTCTTCATCAAAGTTAGTTGTTAAAGATCCATTTACTATTCTAGTTCTCAAAAACAAGCAAGCAAACAAACAAACAAACAAACAAAAGCTTTACACTTTCTGTGTCTCTCTATTGTGCTGTCATCAGTGTATTTTATCCAGCTATTCTCTTGCAGAGTCTTCTCCATCTTGCTTACTGATAACTGGAAATCAAAATGATATTTTAAATTGGACAGTTGACAACCCCATGAACTGAAAAAATTTCTAGCTCAATATTATTTTTCTTTAAATTAAAAAGAAAGTGCACTTTTTTGTTAAATGTTATGCAAAATTATATATATTTTTCAGACCACTGAAGGTTTGTGTACAAACCAAAGAAAAAATATTCAGTTATATTATAGTGTTTAGGATAGGGTGCAGAGAACTGGGGCAAACTTATTCCAATTTAATGTGAAATTTCTGAAAAATACATACACATACACTTAAAAATATATAAATAACTATAGAGAAGTAACTTTTATTTATATAGTGAGTTATGTAAGTCCCACAACACTAGAGATTACCTTGAGCATTAAACTTGTTTGATGCTTACAGCTACTGTGAATGACACTAGCAGGGTATCCTAACAACATTCTGAAAAGGTTACCTATGTTACTTCAACAAATTACATGTATTTAGGGGAATATAAAACTACAGCCACACAGACTAAAAAAAATATATTTTTGACAACAAAATTGTCAAGGCCAGGGGAATACAATATTTCTGCTACAGGCAAAATATAGAAATAAAGCGTACGTCAGTTTGAATATTTAAAAATATTTAAAAATATTAAAAATAAAATTAAAATATTGAAAGCATTTAAAACACTTTCTCACCAGATTTAGTAAACATTATAGGAAAAAAAAAAATTCCAAGTTTCCATCTCAAAGCAAATAATTACGAAACTATTATTCTGGTTTATTTATAAACAACAGCAAAAACAAACAAACAAAGAAAACCCTTATTCTGCATGCATACCTTCAGAAATTATGAATAGTGAGGAGCTGCTGAAATCAGATTTGTTATGCTGAATAGCTAATCTTGTAAAATAACCCTCTAGTCTACTTCTATGCTCTTTTTAATGCACTCTAGCATATGATTGGCCTTCTTGGCCAATGTGTGACCAAAGACACACTGCTGGCTCAAGACTGACTAAGGAATCTAAAAAGTGTGATTTACAGACTTGAATCCTTGAGGTTTCAAAATCTTTTATTTGGATTCAGCCATTACCTTTACCTTTGTACCTATTTTCTTCTGAAGCACCTAGAAGTCTTGGTGTGCTCAGCAATCCTAATAAACAGCTCCATTTTGAGTTTCAGAGCTGATAAGTATTTTTGATTCTTTTCATTTGTGCATATTTCCTTTTTAAATTTAAATTGCAATCATTAATTACTGTTACATTTTTTGGATTATGAAGTGACTTACTTTTACATGTAAATGTTTTTGCAGTCATGATTTTAGCTTACATTACATTATCCCTCTCTTTTTTTTGAGGCAAATAACGTGGGGGGAAGTTATAATAAATTATTTACAAAATAATAATAATAATAATAATAATTCAAGCCTTTCCTATATTTATAGGAAGCAGTTGTTAGAACATGAAGCATTCCTACAACTTGTCAGTGAACACAGAAAATAAAAGCACATTTTATTTTAGTTCACCAAAGAAAATACATGAGCCCCTACTTTTTCTAGGTTTAAACATTTTTGTATTTCCAAACTGAGAATAAATCATATTGTAATACTAAGTTACAGTCAGTGGAGGTCTGGACAATATAGCCAGCTCTAGAGGAGGTAGAGAATGTGATCACAGTGAAGTACCATCTACAGAAGGATTCCATTCTGTATGAGCAGGCATCTAATTCCACTTGGCCTCACTTCAGTTGCAGGAACTGCTGCAGATCCTCTGAATATCTGCCAGTCCGATGGACACCATATGATGATCAGTAGAATCTTCAGTGTCTTTGATCTAACTAAAAGAGAACTAATATAAGCTCATATTCTGATTAAAAACAAATAAACAAGCAAATAAAAAAACTTCCCATATACGCTTTAGAGAAAGCATATATGTATACATATATATAGAGAGTTCTAACATTTAGTATTTATTTTACATAAAATAAATGCTATTTTTTTTTCTGCAGCACCAAGCACTCCCTGTCAATAAAAATTATTTATAAAATATCTTCCATGCTTCCAAACCCAAATAATTTTTATTTACAATAATTTTCTGAAATCGACAGAAATCCAGTGAGTATTTTCCTAGAAAAATACAATTAGCCCCCAAATCTGCCAAATCTGCAGTGGGATTATCAATGCTGTTTGGATATACTAAGCTCTATTCCAAGTTTCTTTAAGAACCTTTGAGCCTCTATCTATAGCTAGATAAAGCCTCATAAAACAAAATAACTATAGACTTTGAAAAATTCCTAATAAAAGAATGACTTGATTTCTGGACACTAGTGAATGAAAGACAGACTGAGGTTTGAATGCTAATGTACGTCACTTGCATTGAAAGCTGCATGGAGACAAAGATTTATGACAGATGGTAAGCTTTTAATTGGATCTTGTTCAGGAAATATAAACACCAAGCGTCTGTGGCCAAGATACTGGTTATGTAATTGTCAGTGAACCCACAGTAAAACTGGAAGTTTCTTCCAAAGGAATATTGGCAATTTCAGTTTTTAAAATTACTTTTATCTAAGTAAACTAATCTGGAACTATGCTTCTTGATATAGAGATTCACGCCATAAACTTCACTTGCATAAAAATATTAGTTAAGTAAAAATGAAGTCACAGAATCCTAGGGGTCAGTATCTTTTGCAGTAAATTGGAAGTAAATCAGATTTAAGGTGTATCTTTCTATTTAAATTATTTTAAAGATTTCTCAAATACCAGATGTAGATGGCAAATGATATGATGGCCAGATGATATAACTTGAAAATTCCTAAGAACTAGTAAAAATAATTCATCTTCTTATGAAAACTACATATTCAACATCACTTCATACAACAGACATAATTTTAATATTGAGTTTATATTGGAGCTCAATTTCAAGCAGATATACATAAAGTGTTGCCTGCATAGCATGATTTAGCTTGAGCCAATATAACATCAGATGTATTTTCTATGAATATGAAGTATGCAAATACCAGAATAAGCAATTTTATAAATTTGCCAGAAATAAGACTACTTTGCTCACCTTCTAAAAACATTCTTAGTCTCTATCGAATATTGATGCCTTCTTACATTTGACACTGAACATACCAAAACTTCTATTTTTAAGTCTCAGTAATATCACTGTTAAGCAGCAGAATGATCCAAGCTGTTTGTCAAGGTGGACAAACTGGGTGCAGTGGGTGCACCCAGTCCTAGCTGTGACCAACAGGTGCAACCCCACAGTCATCCAACGTCCAGTGGAGCCAGGGTGATGAAGATAGGGTGCAGAAAGAGAGGCTGGTGTGGTGTTATGTAGGAAGGGATGAAGAATGTAGAGATAGGAAAAAAAGCAAACTGAAAGGAGAATTACAAGAATGTACCCATAAACAAGACCACCAGCAAACCATAGAGATTATTGTGAAGATAGCTTTAGTGAGATGGGCAGGATTTTTGAAAAAAGAAGAGGGTTTATTAGTCTCATTTTCGATTTCAGATTTTTTTTTATCTGAATCAAAAGTTGTAAATTTCATCAGTACATACTGACCCAGAAGAAGAAAATTGAAGGTGTGAAAACATACATGTGAAAATTTGTCTATTGTCATTAATAAAATGAAAAATAAATATATATGCCCGAAATGCAGATATATGTATGCATATTATATGCATTCTATGCATAGGGAATGCACAGGATAAATGAATAAATATCTTCAAATTTGGAATTGCCAGTGCTGATTTACACCATCTTCTGAGAAATTATATTTTCCTGTTATTTCTTCCGGGAAGCAATAGAGAAGAATTCAACCATCAGTACATGGCTTTTATTTCACATTAGTATTATAGAGAATATGCAAATGATCACCAGTTGCTCTCTGGAGAGCTGCGTGCCCCCTTTTTATCTATGTATTTATCCTGTTCATTCTTCTGAGATTAAAGAAACATGGGAGGAACTGCGCAGTTATTATGCAGTTTGAAAAAAGATTTTGAAATAGGAAATGCTTTAGAATGTTAAGTGTATGGCTTTTAAATTCCTCAACTTTTATATTTATGGATACACAGAATAACTCGAGGAAAGGTTATGCGATATCTTTGACTGCACAGCACAATTGCTTTTATTTATTTGGCAAAATATCTATATCCACATATAACATACATATACTGAATCCTAACTCTCTTAACATATTCAACAGCTTATATTTCAAGTGTTCTCCAACTATTTCAAATATTAAAAGCCATGGGCAAGAAATACTGTTTTTCACAAAATTTATAAAATATTAGAACTTCATTTGGTAACTGCAGATTCTAGCATAAGTTTAATATTTCCCAGTCCCCCCAGTGTGGTTCATGCACTGAAAATCTAATTGTTACCCCTGGATCACTTAGGAAATTAAGTCTGCAAACTTACCTAAAATATCTCTCTAGCCTCTTCTGCATACCCTCAAAGCTCAACTTTTAAATATATGGATAAGATATATTTAATATATTTAATATTTAAAGTGATATTACCTATTGTTTCTATGTCTGGCCACTTTTAGAATACAGCCATTTGTTTTTTCTTCTTCTGTAGCGATATGAGAAATCTCTTGCACAATATTCTACCATCCAAAGATAATCCTCCCATAGTGATCTGTAATACAATTGGAAAGAGATCATATGGATACAAAGAAATAAAGCAGTTTAATAATTTATAACTTAACAGATCTTTTTCTTCCAGTAATTAAGAAATTCACTTACAAAACAGTGAATCTTTAAAATATATGCAGTTTCACAGTTGCTAGCATAAATTAGTTATGAAAATGCCATTACCCTAAAGGAAGAAGATACTGACCTAGTACATGATCATGTAATTAAATTATGCCCTTCAGCTTTAACACTATTCTAAAAATACATGAAGCTACAGTAACAAATGTTCTAGAATTGAACAAGCCTGAAAATTAGAATAAAAAATTATTATATCCTAAAATCTGTGGAAACATGCTAGTGTAAAAGAAATATTTAACTCTGAAGCAGTTTGACCACCTCTTATTAAACTTGCAAAAGTAATATTGTCAGTCAGTCTTGGTGTAACACTGAGCAGATATTCAACTGGTATAAATTAGCTGAATCTCACTACAGACAATGGAAGTGTACTAATTTATGTTAGCCCAGAATCTGTCCCCAGGGTCATGTTCTCTTGTACTTATCTATCCATGGAATTCTAAATAGCAGTTTATTAATAATAACAAGAAATACATTTCACCAAAGATTTTGGTCATCTACAGCTTTGAGAGGTCATGACTGAAACTTATTCTGCACATAAACAGAGGCATAGCTCCTACTGATATTTTTCTAATGGCGTCATTCCTTGGAAATTCTAGGAAAACAAATTTCTTTGTCCTACATGTGTTCCTGCAGATGAGAGAAAAAATATCTGACAAATCAGTGGAAATGTATCAGATCCAGTTAGCCTGGAGTGAATTAAATATATAAATTTTATATAAATGTATATATAAATATAGGATTTCCATTCAAATCAAGTCTAAGACATTTAATGCCTTGAAATTTTTATCCAACACTAATTTAATGAGACATCAAAGAAATGCTCTCAAGTTCTTCCTTCAGGAGCCAATAAAGTTTTGCTGATGATTGTGGAAATTGCTTATGTTTAATTATTTTTCTGAAGGAGAAAAAATCTGTATGTCTTTAACATATCAGTAGATTTTCACTCATTTTTCATTTTAATCTAAAATCTCATCCCCTATATACAAAGGATATGTAGTTATATGACTTTATTCCCTTTCTTATGTGACTGAGTGTTGTACTAGAATATGTAGATTTTCATGTACATGAGTAGATCAAATTCTGACATAGTAAGAAACTACAATAAAACCTCAAAGACAGCAGATGAACAGTATCACAGAATGGTGTGAGAACTTACCTTCTCATTAAAGCACAAATATGAAATCTAAGCAAAAGTCAAAACTGACACCTCACCATCCTTGCATTTGTACAGAGCCTTAAAAAGTGAGGTGTCGTGCTTACTGCTGAGCAAGAAATTTGTGCACCTATGGATGAAGAGAAGGCTGAGGTACTGAATGAGTTCTTTGTCTCAGTCTTCACTGGTGGCCAGGACTCCAGTAATTCTCACATCCCTGAGCCCTGCATCCCTAAACCTCTGCATGGGGAGCGGGCTCATAAATCCCCCGCACTGTGAGGACAGAGCAGGACAGAGACTGCCTCGTGAGACTGAATGTGTACAAGTCTATGGGGCTGGATGGCGTGCATCCCAGGGTTATGAAGGAGCTGGCTGAGATGGTTGCTGAGCCGCTCTCCATCATATTTGAGAAGTCGTGGCTGTCAGGTGAGGTCCCGGATGACTGGAGGTAGGGTCACGTCACTCCCATTTACAAGAAAGGGAGCAAGGAAGACCCTGGGAACTACAGGCTGGTGAGTCTCACCTCTGTGCCTGGGAAGATCATGGAACAGATCATCCTGGATAACATGCTTGATCACATGAGAAATAAGCATGTGATCAGAGACAGCCAGCACGGCTTCACCAGAGGAAGGTCATGCTTGACCAATCTGATGGCCTTTTATGATGGAGTGACAGCACTGGTGGACAAGGGAAAGGCGACCGATGTCATTTACCTGGACTTGAGCAAGGCCTTTGACATGGTCCCCCACCACATCTTAACTCCAAATTGGAGGGATGTGGATTTGATGGGTGGACCACTCGATGGATAAGAAACTGGTTGAAAGGCCGCAGACAGAGGGTGGTCATCAATGACTCTATGTCCTGGTGGAGGCCAGTAACGAGCGGCGTCCCCCAGGGGTCTGTGTTGGGACTGGTGCTTTTTAACATCTTTATCAATGACACCGATGACGGAATCGAGTGCACCCTCAGCAAGTTTGCTGACGACTGCAAGCTGAGTGGTGTGGTTGACACGATAGGAGGAAGGGATGCCATTCAGAGGGGCATCAACAGGCTGGAAAGGTGGGTCCAGGTGAACCTGATGAGGTTCAACACAGCAAAGTGCAGAGTTTTGCACTTGGGCCGGAGGAATCCCAGGCATCCCTACAGACTGGAAGGAACGGTCCTTGAGAGCAGCCCTGCAGAGAAGGACCTGCGGGTCTTGATAGATGAAAAGCTTAACACAGGCCAGCAGTGTGCCCTTGCGGCTCAGAAGGCAAATGGTATCCTGGGCTCCATCAAAAGAGGGGTGGCCAGCAGGGACAGGGAGGTGATTGTTCCCCTCTACTCTGCTCTTGTGAGGCCCCATCTGGAGTACTGCGTCCAAGTGTGGAGCCCCCAGTACAAGAAAGACAGGGATCTGTTGGAGAGGGTCCAGAGGAGGGCCACAAAGATGATCAGGGGACTGAGCACCTCCCCTAAGAGGACAGGCTGAGGGAGCTGGGCTTGTTCAGCCTGGAGAAAAGAAGGCTGCAGGATGACCTCATTGCAGCCTTTCAATACCTAAAGGGAGCCTACAAACAGGAGGGGAATCAACTCTTTGAAAGGGTAGATAACCGCAGGACGAGGGGAGATGGTTTTAAGTTGAGGGAGGGGAGATTTAGGTTGGACATCAGGGGGAAATTCTTTACAGAGAGAGTGGTGAGGTACTGGAACAGGCTGCCCAGGGAGGTTGTGGATGCCCCTTCCCTGGAAGTGTTCAAGGCCAGATTGGATGGGGCCTTGGGCAGCCTGGTCTAGCATTAAATGGGGAGGTTGGTGTCCCTGCGTGTGGCAGGGGGGTTGGAGATTCATGGTCCTTGAAGTCCCTTCCAACCTGGGCCATTCTGTGATTCTGTGTGATTTTGTGTCAGTGGAACTGGGAATCCTTTCTGTCATAAATGGAGTGCTGACAGTATTACTTATCTGGCTGAAGACAAGAACAGCTAATCTTGAAAGTAGTACTTTAGATTTGATTTGGTGGAAATTTGAGTGGGTTTACTGCACAAAAAGTTTCTTCTACTCTGCTGTACATTTTCCTGCTACAATGCTATCTCTGCATGCTCAAATGTTTCTTACTTCCATCAGTTTGTCATACTTCAGTTTGGCTCCTTCTCTGATGTGGGTCTTCAGGTGCAATTGGCTGAATAACATAAAAGACCAGATTTGTGTTGCGTTGGTGAGAAAGAGTTGGAAATCGGAGTAATTGTTTTAAGGGTGGAGTTTCCTAGTGGATAACTGTGAAACTTCATTAATCTCAAATCAGCCAAGTCTGCTGAAGCTGGGTCCTGAATGTTGCAAGAACTAGCAGTTTAGACAAACCAGATGATTTTCTCTGAATCCAGAGTTGGATAAAAAATAGTTTCCATAACTTTCTATCCATCCTTCCATCGTCTTGGTCATCCTTCAATGGTGGGCGTTTTCTGAAACCCTGGGGTGAAAATCAAAATGGCCTGGAGCATAGGTGTTATCTAATACCTTTGCTTAATGAGCAGCTTTCTCCAACTTCTCTAACTCACTCATGATTTAATTGGATGTTTGTTCTTAATGTAATGGCAAGAAAAAAATTAAAGGAATTTTTTAACAACAATTATGTTGTAAGGAAAATATTCCATGTGAAGGCTTTTTTTCTTCCAAAGAACAAGTTTCAGAATGATGTTGTAAAAAAATTTCAACAATAAATTATAAGAATTCATACATTAAAAAAAAAAAAAAAAAAAAAAAAGCCTCAGATCTGTGCCTGGGAAGCTTATGGAGCAAATCCTTCCTCCTGGAAGAGATGTTAAGGCACATGCAAGATGTGAAGTTGATTCAAGACAGTCAACATGGCTTCACATAGGGTAGTTTGTGTTTTACAAATGGGTGGCCTTCTGTGGTGGAATGACAACTGATGGATAAAGGCAGGGCAACTGATGTCATCTACCTGGACTTGTACAAGGCCTTTGATATTGTGCCTCACTGCATCCTTATAATTAAATTGAATAGATATGTATTTGAAGACTGGACTGTTAGGTGGATAAAGAATTGGTTGGATGGTCACAGCCAGGGGTTGCTGTCAAGAGCTCTATGTTCAGATGGAGGCCAGTCCCAAGTGTGTCTTCCAGGGGTCCATCTTGGGACCAGTGCTCTTCAGAATCTTTATCAACATACTGAGATCAAGGGTACCCTCAGCATGTTTGCTGATGACACCCATCTGTGTGAGGCATTTGACACAACAGAAGGAAGGGATGCCATCCAGAGGGATCTGAGTAAGTTTGCAGATTACACCAAGTTGGCAGGAAGTATTGATCTTCCTGGGGGCTCTACAGAGGGATCTGAACAGGCTGGACTGCTGGGCTGAGGCCAATGGGATGAACTTCAACAAGACCAAGTGCCAGGTCCTGTACTTTGGCCACAATAAACCCAGGCAATCCTACAGGCTCAAGGCAGTGTCTTAAATAAAGACTGTGCAGACAAAAAGGACCTGGGGATTTTCGTAGATGTTCAGCTGAAGATGAACCAGCAGTGTGTCCAGGTAGCCAAGAAGGCCAACAGCATCCTGATTTGTATCCAAAGTAGTGCTGCCAGTAGGAGCAAGGAAGTGATCACTCCTCTGTACTCAGCACTGATGAGGCCATACTTAAGTACTGTGTTCAATTTTGGGCCCCTCACCACAGGAAAGACATTGAGGCCCAAGCTAAGAGGGATGACCAGCTGGTAAAGGGTTTGAAATACATGTCTAAAGAGGAACAGCTGAGGTAACTGTGATTGTTTAGTCTGGAGAAGAAGAGGCTTGGAGGATAACTTATTGCTCTCTTCAACTACTTGAAATGAGGATGTGGTGAGGTGGGGGCTACTCCCATGTAACTTGTGATTGGACTGAGGGAACAGTCTCAAGTTGAGCCAGGGAAGGTTCAAGTTGGATCTTAGGAAAAACTTCTTCAAATGAGTAATGAGGAACTGGAACAGGTTTCCCAGGGAACTGGTGGAGTCAACAGCCTTAAAAGTGTTCAAGAAATCTGTAGATGTTGTACTTAGGAATATGAATTATTAGTGTATTAGGGTAGGTGGATAGTTGAAATGGATGATCTATTCCAACCAGAATGATTCTATGATTTGGTAACAAATTAAATATAGCATTATAAAATGCATCTTTAACAAGCAAGATTTGGAGTATATCTAATCATTTGTAGTCAAAGATCCTAATAACACAGAACACCAGCAAACAAAAGTCAGATGTGAGAAGGAAAATTTTACAAATTCCTTAAAGTCAGTAAAAAGACTGCCTAAGCAGTCTTAATGCCTTAAGCATTATGCATGTACTCATATACATGTTTTTTTCTATGTGATTTGAATCAAGCACTTGGAAATGACAACTCTGATCAGTGTTTTTGACATTACTAATAAGTCATGTCTACATACTGAGAAATCTAACTTCAGTTTGACCATCTCTATTGTACTGACAGGTCTTTGAAACTTCTGATGGTCATGACAGGAAACACACAGGAAATGTGAAACTAATGAGGTTCAACATATCAAAGTGCAAAGTTCTGCACTTGGGTCAGAGTAATTCTAGATATGTAAATAACTGAGAGAAGAATTCCTTGAGAGTAGCCCTGTGGAGAAGGACCAGGAGGTCCTAGTGGATGAAAAACTGAACACGAGCCAACAGTGTGCTCTTGCAGCTCAGAAGGCCAATGCCATCCTGGCCTCCATCTGAAGAGGGGTGGCCAGCGGGGACAGGGAGGTGATTGTCCCTCTCTACTCTGCCCTCATGAGAATCCACCTGGAGACTGCATCCAGGCCTGGGAGCCACAATACAGGAAAGATGTGGAAATGTTGGAGAAGATCTAGAGGAGGGCCACGAAGATGATCAGAGGGCTGGAGCACATCTGAAGGGGGCTGAGGGAGCTGGGCTTGTTCAGCCCAGAGAAGAGAAGGCTGTGAGAAGACCTCATTGCAGCCTTCTAGTATTTAAAAGGGGATAATAAAAATGAGGGGAATCAACATTTTACAAGGATAGACAGTGATAGAACAAAGGGGAATGGTTTTAAGCTCAAGGAGGGAAGGTTTAGATTGGTTGTCAGGGATAAGTTTTTTACAGAGAGAGTGTTAAGGTACTGGAACACGCTGCCCAGAGATGCTCCATCCCTGGAGGTGTTCAAGACCAATTTGGATGGGGTCCTGGGCAACCTGGTCTATTATCAAGTCTGGAAGTTGGCAGCCCTGCCTGTGACAGGGAGTTGGAACTTTACGATCCTTGGGATCCCTTCCAACCCAACCCATTTTATGATTCCATGATTCTATGATTCTGTGAAATGTGAATAGACAAAAACAATTCAGAGAATTGTAAATTTGTTTTTATTATTAAATTTATTATTGTTTATATATCAGTTAGAAATAGCATCTCTTATTTTCCGTGAGATTTCTGGCTCAGTGGACATAATAAATAGCTTTTCTAGAAGGCATTTAAATGTCAACGGAGGGATTACTAGCATTTAGTTCTAGACATTCATTTCAATTAACATTTCCACATTTCAAGAATTCAAGGAAATACTGATGCACGAAACTTCTATGAAAATTTAAGTACTTCACTGAAAAAAAAAAAAAATCCTACAAAAAAAAAAAAAAAAAAAAAAAAGCTTTTTTTCCAGAAGAATATTTATGAGAATACGAGTTGAAATCCTTGTCTCAATGTGGGGATTTCTTTTCACTCCAGGCATGATTCCATTTTTTATAAAGATGATGTGTATTTCCAAATGCATTTTTCTGTTGTTTAGATATTTAATATCACAGAGAAGCTGGTAGAAAAAGGGAAAGCAGCACTGTAAAAATTCTAAAATAATCTTAATTAATTTCCTTCTTATTATTTAAGACAGAGTTCCATTCTATAATAAAAACATTTATGTTTTTATGTAAGGTACATATTTCAGTGTATTCAGTAAATCTTGAAGGATATCCAGGTGCCTCCTTTAATGTCATGACCTTGAGTAAACTTTGTTTAGCATGGAGGTTTTTGAAATAATGTAGTGTTTTTGAGAAGGCAATAGTATGACTGCAGAATATTAAGAAATTTATTAAAAAGATTTTCTTACCAAAGTAGCTCTACATAAAATAGACCTCTGTTGTTACTTCAAATACTTTTAATAAACAAGCAAAGTAGATGCAATGAAACTATGGAGAACATGTAAGAAACAGCTGTGCATAATTGGGCTGAACAATTACTATTTGTATTCAATAACTGCCATTTACACACTCATTAGGTCAGTCACATATAAACAATATGATGAAAAGGACAGCTTAAAGAAGGTCTCCTCTGGCATTTTCTGTAATAAAGAGATTATGATTAAATAGTGAATTCAACTAGAACTGTATCTTCTAAACTGGGGTGGGGATTTATTATACTGAAAAATCTTGGATCTCAGATATTTTAAAACTTTTGAGATAATTTACATATTTATAAGTAGTCTCATATTTCATGCCTGTATTTACTGTACTTTTATGGACAGTTAATAATGGTCACACTACAATGCTCTGAAACATCTGACTGATAACACAGCTGAATGAGTTTCTGATGGCAAGTATGATGCATTTTGTTTTGCATATTCTCAAGGATATTTCTGGGAGAAGATAAGCAATCTTAAAATTGTTTTTATCTCAAGAAGATTGGGATGTTAAGAAGAATATATTTTATTTTATAAGACCACAATATTATCCATGTAAAAAATCTTGCAGAGAAGACTATAGATACAGTTCCCTCTCTTTTTTCTTTTCTCAATGTAATGTTATTGAATTAAGTTTAGATACACTTGGTTAACAATATTTTACCAAATATAAACCATAAATATCTATATTCAATTGAACAAGTTTAAGCTCACTCATTTTTTAATTTTTAAGAGAAAATAAATACTACAGACATTCATTATCTATCCAAGAAGATAATGTCACAAACCCCATATTGCTCTTGAGTGGTATGGTTAAGACCAGCCTTCAAGATAATGCTGAGAGTAGCTTCGCTCAAGAAACAACATCCTTCTGAATGTTAAAATTATGGAATGTATACAGAATTTATGAAAATGAAATCAAAAATAATAATTTAAGTAATTTTAAGACTGCTTTTCCTAGGCCTGTCTCAAGTTATGCCTGACTTACCTTAGCTCTGTAAAAAGCCTGTGTTTCAACAAGTGCGTGTGTGGTCCAGATACAACCGGCTGCTGAAATTACTCTTGGCAATTCAGAGAAGTCTCAGTGAAGGTTTAATTTAAGTTTTAATTAATAATATTCATAAAAATAATTTAAACCTCTAAAAACATATAACAGAATTAATAATACAATTACTTTTTCTTCCTTTATGAATTTCTGATAAAAGTCTCATAATGACTATTCTCATTAATCATTACTTTTTTTCTTTTTCATACTAATTTAAAATAAAACCTTTGTTCTTTGTGCAACTCACATTGACTTATGCCTCCCAATTTATTCCAGAAAATTTTAACAGGTTAGGAGGACACACATAGCAATTTTCTACCACTACTTTTATTACCAGAATTTGCATATTCTTTTTTACTGAACTGTGAAATCATCATTACAAATTCAAATAAGCTACAGTTTCCAGATGTGAAAAATAATTATGAGGCCTAGATAAGGTCAGCCGTAAGAAACTCTCTTGGATCTCCCTGTGTTACTTTGAATGCAGCCTTGTCCTGAAATCAGTTTCTTGGGGAGAAATGCTGCTTTATATAAAATGATTCTAAAAATATAACCTTCTGTTGTTTGGCATCAGAGTATAGGAACATAAATATGATAAAAGATGATGCAGTACCAAATACAGTGCACAAAGAACGGCAGAAAATCTTCAATTTATAATATAGCAGAGCTTTTACATGGTTAATGGACAGAGTCATTAAAGACAGCGTTATTTGTGACATTAAAAGTAGAGTGAACCTGCATTGTGTAGAGCATTAACTCTTTAAACTCTTCTGATTTAGAATCAAAAAGCAATTCCTTCACTATTAAGACTAGCAAAGATCTGTGGACTCTTTTGTTTTTCTTCCTCAATTTTGAGACCTATTTTTCACAAACTAACTTTGGAAGCCGACAGTCTTTCTCTGCAAGCATCCAAGCAGACTGCCAGTAACATTAAAGGTTATTAGAGGGTGTGCAGATGTTCTGCGGCTTCTGGTTCATTTTGGTATGTAATTGTCTTTATGTTATTCCTTTGAGATAATACCTATTCTAGTCATCAGATAGGCAGGCTGACACGACGAACCACTCCAGCCTCATAGTTCTGTTATAAATCTATTTTTGACACTTAGAATATTAGGGAGACAACCTCTAACTCTGACTGAAACTAAATTCTAAGATTCAAACATTCCTGTTATTATATTTTATCTCCAGTCAAATTTTATGGAGACTTCTATTTTTTCCAAGATGGATGACTGAATGTTTTCAGAATAATTTTTAAACTTCGGGTTGTGAGGAACTGAAGGAAGATACTGTTCAAACTTCCTGTTTAAATCTCAGCTATGAAGGTCTAGTTGCATAAACCTTTATCCTCTTGGGTCTCCAAAAACCCTTAGGAGTGATAGAGAGTACACAAACTCTGTTACAGTGCTGGAGTGTCCTAATGACTATGATGGGTTACCTTGGCTGGCTGCCATACACCCCACTCAGTTGCTGTCTCACTCCCAATCTTCAACACAGCAAAGGGAGAAAATAAAGTGGAAAAAACTCATAGGTAAAGGTAAGGATACAGATTGCTTAACAATTAACGTCACAGGCAAAACAGACGTGACTTAAGATAAAAGAGCTTGTTATCAATTAAAATAAGTCTGGCTAGCAAGAAATAAATTAGAACAATCTTTCTCCTAGTCTTCTTCCAGGCTTAACTTCACATTTTCATTCTCAGCTCCCCACTCAATCATTGCATCCACATCCTCCAATGTGAGCAGAGACTCAGTCCTCAGATATGGAATCAATGACTAAGAAAGAGGAATGCATAAAGCTTCTAGAGAAGAAGGCTGCTCTTAATTTCCTGATTTAAAATTGTCACCTCAGCTATGGCAACACCTGAATATATGAGAAAATCCTACAATTTGTTTTATTCTCCCCATAGAAATAATGAACATATCATAGTTTTAACAGCACATTTTAAAGGAGAATGAACAGTACACTATATAACAGATATACAGCAAGACCTTATGTATCTTTAAATTCCTTACTTATTTTCAGTCCAATACACTTGTGTCTCCTTAAGAAGAATAGCTTTTCCTCTTATTAAAGAGTTTTGAATAATTAGGTTCAGCTGAATGTAATTAGCTTCCAGCTGGCAGTGCTTATCTAAGTTGTGCTGAATAGTGATGAATTCAATAAAATAAAAAAATATATAAAAGAAAATAAAACAATCAAACCCTTTTTTCCTACTTGTCATTAGTCACCAACAATAGTATTTTCTGTTCTCAAGATTTTCAGATGTATTTATCACTCTGTTGGATTGCCAGCTTGGTATCAGAAAGGCCCTTAATTAGTAAATGTGTTTAGTCTTAGAAGTAGTGTACTGCTTGTTTTTGATGTGAAAGCTTCTCTAAATGTCTGAGTCTATAGGTTTCTGAAGTACGTTTTTCTCCTTTTCCCCCACTGATGTAAAGTTTGGTAATATTGTCAAGATATCTTTACCTGCTGCCCTACATGCAGTGGTTTAAAAGAAAAATGTTGTGAAATGCAACTAGTTTTCACTGAATAACAAAAGCATATAAGTAGACACAAATCTCAGTCATACAGTTTTGTGTTTACATAAATTGACCACTAAGAAGTGCAGAACCTTCCACAGGTTCTTGTGAACATTATTCAAATTCATTTACACTAAGAATTGCAAGAGAATTACCGTTGACTCTTTCAATGAAGGAACGCTGTATTAATTATTGATGTACTGGAAGGTTGGATTTTTAATCTGTTCTCAGTAATGTTTATCTTGTTTTACCCACCAAATTATTGGTGTATCATAGAATCATAGAATGGTTTGGGTTGGAAGGGATCTTTAAGACCATCTAGTTCCAACCCCTCTGCTATAGGCAGGGACACCTCCCTCTAGACCAGGTTGCTCACAGCCCTATCCAGCCTGGCCTTTGTCTCGCTCCAGTTTATAGGAGGGAGAGGAGGTGCTTTTAATATCTGCATACCTGGCATGAGATTAAGAAACAATGGTTCAAATATTAGTCCAATCAGGTTATTACAAATCTTAATCAGGGAGATGGGGAAGAGGAGGAAGGACATTGTAGTAGGCGTGGCGAGGAGACGGTGTGTGACGGGGTCAGGTTCCCTATGCTCAGGGCTTGCCAGGTGCTGTCCCATAATAGGACAGCGTGTATGCAAGGGGTGTAGACAAAGCGGGACAAGAATATTTAAGTGCCTGCTACATTTTAATAAACGCCATTTTGCTTCACCTATACTTGGGGTCTGTGTGAGCATTTGGCCCCGACCCGGTTAGGGGTCGGTTTCGCTGGCAAAGCAGCATCTTATGGGGTGGAAAACGAATGATGCAGAGAGAGCGGCAACAGGACATTTATGAATGAGGGTAATGGGGAAGGGAAAGAGGGCGATAGAAAAGATAGAAAAGAAGAAGTAAAGAGTCTTTATAGGAAGCAAGAAGGAGATAGTCACCACCATGGATCCAGCGTGGTTTGTAGTTCAGTCATTGATCTTAAGTAGTGGTGGGTCATCAGGCATTGTTCTGTTGACTACGATGATGACAACAACCATAGCGATGATGGCCCCTTTTCAGTGGTTCCAAAGTGGTCGAGTCAGCTCTCTTTGGAGTGACAGCTCAAATCCAAAATGGTTGAGTCATCTCTCCTTGGAGTGGCAGCTTCTGGCTCTGGGATCTCAGCAGAAATTCCTCTGTTCCTATCTTCCAGGCCTTGCCAGCAGATAAGAGGGAGCAGGGAGTGGTGAGGTGCTGAGAGGTTGTGGATGCCTCGTTCCTGGAGGTGTTCAAGGCCAGGTTGGATGGGGCCCCGGGCAGCCTGATCTAGCATTAAATGTCAAGGTTGGCAGCCCTGCATGTGGTGGGGGGGGTTGGAGATTCATGATCCTTGAGGTCCCTTCCAACCCAGGCTATTCTGTGATTCTGTGATCTTGTGATCATCTTCAAAACTTGTATTAAAATGTCATTTTCATTATTCTTTGAATTTTCTATCCAATGTAAATAGAATTTTTACTGAATAATCGTAGTTGCAACAAACAAACAAAAATTAGACTTTTAAATAAACAAAAATGTATTGTTCTTCATTATTCTTTATGGTAAATATGTGTGTGTATGTACATATTCCATCGATACAGAATTGAGGAATAATAATCATATTCTTTTAAATGGCCAGCTGGACATCTTTGTGAAATTTTTTTCTGTTTAAGTTTTCGTATATATGGCTGCATGTATTTACCGTATGATCAGTCTGAAGCTTAAAATATTGCTCTTCAGTCCTTTGATGTCCTACTTTTCTTCCTTTCTTTCAAACCCATAAGAAATTGTAGTTTTGTTTTATATAGTTTTGGATTTTGCATCAGAAAGTAAAACAAATTCAGAGTTCTCTGCCTCTGTCTGTAAGCAGTTGTTTGAAAAGTTAAGTCATGCATTTAGCACCACTTTCCAAAGGAAATTTGGAAATACAGAACAGAAATACATTTCATAGTTAAGTCTACCTCCTATTTAAGTTCATTATTTTTTTAAACATTATTCTGACTTGTTAAAGGTTTTTTATGAGTAATCTTGTGTAACTACTGTGTTAGATCATGCTTAACATCTTTAGTGGGAACTAAGTGATCTCTTAAGGTACATAGGATAGACAAATCTTAATGTGAGCTAGAAAGGTGAACTTGTAACTGGACTTTCTGTTAAGATGTTAGGCTCTAGAGTGAATAGATAGAAAATCAGACACCAGCAATTTATCTGTGCTATTGTAACAGGTTTGGATTTTTATTTTTTGTTTGTTTGCTTGTTTTTTGATTGAAATAGATTCATTTTGATATACATTTCATATCAACATATTTTATCACAACATAAATCCAAAATTAGTTCATTACCTTCAAGTTTAAATTTATAGGAAGCAAGGAGAATACTTCAGTGTTTTCTATCTTTCACTTTAAAATATAGAATAATATTTTACTCTTGTGACTCCACCTGGAGTAATGTGTTCAGTTCTGGGCCCCCAGCATAAGAAGGATGTGAACAATTTTGAGAAGGTCCAAGAGAGGGCCACAAGGATGATCAGAGGGATGAATCATCCCTACGGCTGGCCTACAAATCTGGAAAGGAACTCTAACAGGGAATACAGTGATAGAACAAAGGGTAATGTTTTTAGACTAAAAGAGGATAGGTTTACATAAGATATCAGGAATAAATCCTTTTCAGAGAGGATAGTGATGCACTGGAACAAGTTGTCCACAACTGAGAATTGTTGAGAATTGAGAGTTGTGAATGCCCCATCACTGCAAGCATTCAAAGGGCAGATTAGATGGGGCTTTGGAAACCCTCATAGAAGGTTTCCCTGCTGATGGTATAGGAATTAGAACTAAATGATCTTTAAGGTTGTTTCCAACCCAAGCCATTCTATAATTCTATAAAAATGTTTAGTATCTGTCCTGTTACATATGATCAGATCATGGGATTTGAGAAGTTTAATTGGGTTACCTATACTGTGGGTTTTGTTTGCTTATTAGAAAAAATTTGGGGGAGTACTTGCTTCCTAAAATTTTATGATCACATTCTTTTTAATGAAAGAAATAAATCAAAGGTGATATCTCTTACAGTTTCCAGCTTCTGAATCCTATCCTATCTTCTTTCTCAATCCAAGTGAACAAAAGAACCAACCTGTCTAATAGCCCAGTCAATAACCAAGATATTGTCTTCATCTTGAACCTTTGTTTATTGACATTGTTTTAAAATGTTGCTTGTGTGTAAACTATGCAAATTTAAAGCTAAGGCAAATAAGCAGGTTATTTTCTACCAAACAATACTGAAAATCAAAGCAACTGATGTCTCCAGTTAGTATGAATTTTTAATTGTATTTCAGTAATATCTAATGAAAATATTTATTACTGTCAAAATCTTGTTTATGAGTAAAAAGAAAGCACAGCATATGGATGGACAAATATATGCATATAGACACATAAAGCCAAGAATATAGATGCATGTATGAAAAAAGAAATCACAACAGTATAATCTTAACAGTAGTCATTACTAGTCTGCATCGAAATGACTAGGAAGAATACAATGTCATTAAAGTGGCTGTACAAACACTTCTTGGTTTCTACCCCATTTTCTTTGTGAAAAAGAAGACTTAGTACATTACTATTACATAAATAACTTATAAACTATTTTGTGTGTATGTGTGTGTGTGTGTATGTGTGTGGACAAATGTAATTTTTAACAGATTTCTCTTTAGTTGAAATAGCTAATTCTCTTAATTGCAGAGCAAATGAGGTAAAACTGCCTACTCTCTTTTAAAATCTTCCCTCATTCACCAGTTTATTTCTGCTTTCTCTAGACTGTTCCATTTTTTACAGTTAATATATATATTTCTTTTAAGCAAGTGGTCATTGCAAATAATGCTCCTAGCCTTAGGGAGATTTTTAAGGATTACACCCCAGAGGTCTAGTTCTTCTATGAAATAACTAAAGTAGAATAATGTGGGGGCTATATTATTTTTTAAGACCATATGGTTGCCACATTCTGCCAACTGACATAAAAAATGGATTGCTGGTAATTCGCAACTTCATATGCTACTGCCAAATGTTTATGGGCAGGCGTAGTAGCTGACTACTTTCAGTAGACTCAGCTGAATACAGTGTCTATAGTTGCAGGGGATATCTGTGACAATAATTTAAGGCAAAGTGGTAGAGATTTTTCTGACTCTCATTTTTCTAAGGACACAACCCAGTTTGTTATCAAACAGACTCATCAGGTTTATGGAAAAGATAAAAAGCTTAAAAGAGGTGAAACGGATATATTTTTTTTAAACCATAACTGTATAAAAACTACATTCTAGCCTGGAATCATGTAAAGCAGAGGGCTGGATATGACTTTTCATGTTGTAGGCAGTTTGCACAATAACTTACCCATATCAGGTCTGTCACTAAACACTGGGTTAACAATACTGTATTGCAAAACACTAATTCTAATTTCTACAAAATAGGAGATTTCCTGAAATAATTGATTTTATTTTTCACCAGGTACAGAAGTGAATTTTAGTACAATTTTCCTTGGTGAGCATCCCTTGCTGATTTAATAGAAGCCCAAAAATATTGCTATAATTGTTCTCTCCCAACCCTGGAGGCATTTTAGAGATGCATGGATGTGGCATTAAGGGATATAGTTTAGTGATCATTAGGTGATTCTGATCTGATGATCTTAAAGATCTTCTCAAACTTACATGATTCTATGACTTTATGATTTCAAAGTTCTTGAATAATGTCACTTATTTTCTAGACAGCCCGATAAAAAGATAATATTAAAAAATGAGATTATTCAAGCCCACAATTTTCCTGTGAATCTTAAAGAATCCCCCTCTATATTTTAAAGTATGTGTCCTTGTTTAATTTTCTAATAATAAAAATGGTCACAGATTTTTCATTTGTAGACTTCATATTTTTCTCAACTGAAATTCAGACCAACAGTATGAGTTGTGCTAAAATGCTCCACTTTGGCTGTGCTAGTGGTAGTCTTCTGAGGAATTCTGTATAATGAATTCTAAGCAGTGTTTTAGACAGAGAAAATCATATTGAGTAAACAGAACACATAATTGTGTTCAGTGAATTAGAGTTTGAGTACATTCTTTTCTTTCTTCTTAAATTGCTAATATTCCCTATAAACCATCCTGTTGTGAATGAGATTCTGTTTCTCTTTTTCTAATCATTTGACTATTCATTACAGCTATTGTAATTACACAGCAAAAATTTTTTGAGTTTGCATTTCTAGAATATTTTTTCTATTGTGTAGAATACATCAGCAATTATGATAGCCCAAAGCTGACTAGACTTTAAGGTGTGAAGACATCAAATGACTGTCTGCAGTACATGTACTGAGACAGTTAATCATCTGGCTACGTAGAAGAAGAAGAAAAGAGATTGTATGTGGTTAAAAAAAAAAAAAAGCAGGAAGTAATTTTAGAAAAACATTTGCTTATTGTTTTTGTCTTGAGTGCTCTGATTGCCATATGGAGTCATAAACTAGCTGAGATTTTTGTGATACATGCTGCATGCACTGATCAAAAGGCTAACCAGTTTACAGTAGAATCATAGAATCATAGAATCCTTAGAGTCAGATGGGACCTCTGAGGGCCATCTAGTACAACTCTCCTGAAATGAACAGGGACAACATACAGAAAGGATTACATTTGTTCTTATGGTAACAAAAGATACCCAGTTGTGGTATTCCAAAACAAGAGCAGGTACCAGTAAATTCTAGTGGACAAATGTTTTGTTTTGTTTTGAGTGAGATAACAAAGACTATGTCTCAATACGGATTTATTGACCATATTTACTAGTTTTCATAGAAAATTCATTTCAGATAGTATCACTCAAGCTATTGCATGACTGAGAAGGAAACAGGACTCAAGGGCAGATTTACAGAGATTTATCTCTTGAGACCCATGATCATGAGACTCCCAGGCACATCCTGTTCCATTAAGGAAATGAGAAGGAGACAGTTCTACCATGAAAATGGGGATCAGTTTCTAGGAACAGTAGTTACCTCTTTCCTGAATATCACTGTTAATTTTTGTGAGATATTTTTATGGCTCTGGAGGAAACCCATAGATATGCTTTCTTATAGCACTTCAAATGTCTTCAACCATTAAAGATATTGAATTATGTATGTATCTCTCTTTCAAGTAGTTGATAGAGTACATCAGGGGTGTTTGTCTAAAACTTACAACTAAATAATGTGGTCCAAGCATAACTGTTATGCTGGACAATAAGCTTTGTTTCAGAACTGTGTCTCTCTTTTGTTATCCTGGTAGTAAAGCTATGTACTGGCTATGTAAAGCTCATTGTCATTATTCTGTGAACTTTTAATCTGTTTTAATCTCAGCACAGATCTGTGACTAGAGGGGCGGAGGAATCCACAGATCTGTGCCTCTGGAAAAGGAGATAAGGGTAAGAGGGTAGAGAGATGGGCCCCAAAACAAAACAGCAGCAATGATTTGAGGAGAAGCAAACTAATTTACTACATAAGATATCGGAATGCAAGATAAAACACTATAATACAATATAATACAATATAATTAGAATTGGAGCTAATAAATCAAATATAATGAGAGAGTATCTCTGAAGGCCTTACACTAATGCTGAGGTGATGCATGTGATCGGAACGAGCAGCAGAGTGGAGAGCCAAAAAAGGGCAGGTAGGCTGATCTGTGAAGGCTTATATCCCTTCTCTGAATGCAAAGTCCTGTGGGGAATGTACTTCTTCTTCTCCAGACAGGTGCCCGGAACTGGAGAATTAACTCTTTAACTCCCAGTGCACTACATGATGTTATGATGTGGAATACCGATAACCAAAAATCATAAAAACATGATGGATTATCATACAGATTTTCATGTAGTCAACAAAGAGATGTGGGAATGCCTCTCAGGCAATTCATTTTTCACTAATAGTGTACGTAGTCAAGTTCTGTATGTCAAAAATTAAGTGGATTTGAAAATGGTATTTCTTTCATACAAATTCTTGATTTATTGGGCATTATGAAAAAGAATAAAAATGAGGGAGAGAGAACAAAAGGAAGTATATGAGTACAAGAAGGCACATCTACAGTTAGTAGACATTAAGTCGTATAATTCAATGTATTTCTTTTATCTGAGTTGGAAGAAAAATGTATTTCTCTAGGTATTAGGTTTCAGGAACACTTTGTGATTAATTAAGGTGAAGATTAAGTAGATTTTACTAAAGCTACTGAGACATCAGAGAGCAGGTACTTCACTAGCAAGGTTCAACACAACAGCTCTTAAGAGAGAGCAGACATGACTTTGGAGTCAATCTAGAGCCCAGAGCAGTTGAGCAGTCCAGGATGACAAAGCAGGTCCAAAGGCCAGCCAACCATCAGCCTATAGGTGGACCCAGTTTGGCAGACGTGTGGCTGTAATGCAGAGAGAGCTGCAGCTCAGGTTGGCTCAAGATGAGATCCTGAGTTTAAAACAGCTTCTCAGGCTGACATTCAGCCCTAGCGATAGTTCTTGTAGCATCTGAGATCCTCTCCCCTATTACAAGCTGTGCTTATTTGACCTTAATCCCTAGTGATCAAAATCCCAAGAGGGAGGATGTTGCATCCAAAATCCTTTTTCTAAATGTAAGAGGCTAAATGTAAGAGATGTTATACTGAAATAGCATTTGGGAAATGCAGGATGGAAAAGAAGCAAGTTTACTACTAAGATCAAATGTGTTATTAAAGCTTGGAAGTCATCAGAGAAAAATGTCAGAAAACATCAGAGAAAACCTGTGTTTCAACAGAAAAATATGCTTAAGACAATGATCCATTTTAAGGACACAGATAACCATCACCAGCATTCAGTGGGACTTACAGCGTGACACAAAAATTCAGAAGTGTAAAGGAGGGCTGAGTTTGTGTGATCTTTTAGAACTTAGCTGGTTTTCTGTGACAATGTCTCTTTAATCAGAGTGAAGCTCTGAATTTTTCAAATTACAGAGTCTATCATCTTGATGGCTGGATCATTAACTTTGCATATTGCTATTTACTATGATGATGGATCTTTGCTAATTTTGTACATACAGTCTTATTTTCTGTCTCATGATTACCTAACTTTAAACTGGAGGGTCCAAAACATTTTAATATTTTTCTCTTGCTACAGAGTACAATATGTTGCAGATTTTCCTATATCTTAGGTTATCACTGGTTCTTTGATTATTTAGTGGAAATGTTTGAAGATTCAGACAGAATGACGATCTCATTTCTATCTCATTTCCTTTTGATGTACTTGGATATTTCAATACTTCCTTTTGCTGCAGGACACATCATTTTGGAGCCAAAGTTTCTGAATGCCTAGGTAATGGAGTCCTTGATACAGTAGCACCTTGTGCATTCTTTCTCCTGCTCCTTTCTCTCCTTAAATACTTTCACATTAACTTTTTAGTATGGTGGCTTTATTTAATTCATATAAGCTTTGATACCATTCCAGCAGCCTCTCTCCAGCATGCTGTACCAAACATATCCCTACAATTATCTTTAGAGTAGAAAGCATTCTACTCTCTACTGATACAATACTGGTTTTTGAAAGTACCTTTGTTTCTGGATGTATGAAAAGGAAGACGTAGTCAGTACATCCTACAATTTATTTTTTTCTAAAATAGCATTCCTGTTTTATGGTGATGTAAAATTATTTAATGTCTTGACTTATAAATATGTCATGTCTACAATTTTGTAGTTTTTTATTCTTGGACAAATACTAATGCTACCTATTTAAAGGACAATTATGGATCTGAGCCAATTGTATCCAGCACTGGATAAGATTTATTTTTTTTTTTTTTAAGAGTTTGTGAGAAATGAGAAATTAAAATGAGACTCAAGAGGTATATCAACATATTAGAGGCAGTAAGGAACGCAATTTTCTGACTGAATTTGATACCGTTATGGTAACAAATTAGGAATTCAATTAACATAAATGGCTATAGTAATTGCTATATTAACCAGAGATATACTCTCTGGAGAGGTACGGTTTCCTTCATTGATGGAAAATCTAGTGTATTATACTATCTCTATACTGGACTAACTATACTAACTCTTACTGGACATATTGCAGTAACTATTTCCAGAAGCGAAAAGATCTTCTCTATCTCTCATTAGGGAAATTCAGTCTGGTTGGGCAAAATTATCAAATAAAAGAGTGGTAATTTTCTAGACTGGCTCCAGGAAACTACATCCTTTTTTTCCAGAAAATAAGGTACATGTCGTGATTCAATCTGTAGGTGTTTGTGTCTATTTACCAGTCTACATATAGCATGGACTTTCGTGTCCCTTGCTTCATTCTTCATGTTTTGTGGGTCATTGTTAATTGAGATGCGTGCGTAACTCCATTGGTAATATCTATAATGAAACTTTGTTACTTTCTCACTCTTAAATAAGTATCTGATATGTATAAATAGTATTTACCTGCTATTCCATTATATATTAAGAATTTGATTTTCATTTGAATGATGCTTGCATGCTGCAGCTGCACAGCCCTCCTAAAAACCACCATTCATTATTATGAGTAGGGCTGTAAATGCTCAGTAATATGAAATAAGGCATAGAAGTTTATGTCAAGAAATTAAAATTTCATGCTCTTATGACAGTTACCCTACTTTCTGATGCTGAACTGTGACAAATGGTCTCTATTTGTTGCCTACACCAGCTCTTTTCTTCCCTGCAATTTTTGAAAAAGAAAAAGGTTCAAGTCTCACTTCTGACTCAGTCTTGGTGAAACACATTTTACTTATACTTCTGTCCTTGCTATAGTTGTGTCATGGCTAATATTTGCCAGCCTCTGGGATTCTTATATTTCTCATGAGTTGCAATCACACACTCTTTATCTTTATTTAGTATCTCTCTTTATTCAAATACTCTAAACGTAGTCATATTTCACTGAAAATTCTCACAATTGCCTGAGAATTTCCTGTTAAATGCTGAGCAAGTTTAAGTAAAAAAGTTTAATGTAAAGAAAATGAAAGGACGAGGTCTTGATTAGAAATTCAGAAAATGAGTTACAAAATAAAATTATAAAATTTAGTTCCAGAAAAGAACTTCTCTATTAAGTAATTCTCAGCTATTTCTAGCTTTCAGCACACTCAGAAAGCTTCCTTTCCTCTGCTCTTCTGTTTTACTCTAAAAGTTTTCAAAACATGCCTTCTCTTTTTCTTTTTTTCTTTTTTATTTTTTTTGATGGCACAGATCCTCTTTCTCTTTCCTCTGTATTTATTCTTACTTTCATCCCTGATTCTTTTTTCTTAAATAAAGTCAGCATTAGAATCTGTATAAACTATATTTGTGATAGTTTTGTGATTTTTATCTTTTTGGATCTTTGCAGCTTGGAATCCTCTTCCTTCTTACCTTAGCCTTTTTCTCATAGTTACTGAACTCCTCTCTGCTCCTTCTGGGTTTCTTTAAATTTATATTTCTATCCTTTTCCTTAACACATTCTTTTGAAGTTGGTAGCTTGTGCCACTATAGCATTACCATGTTATGCAATAGCATGCTGCAAGATGTTAGTGAACAGGTATCTCTTCAGATTTATATCTTTTGTCTTGGTATTTGGTATATAATTTGAATATCTGAGAGCACATTGAGCATATTTAGAAACTTCTTCTCCCTTCACAATTTTTTTTTAATTGTTGTTGCTTATGGGCATGCAGTTGTGTTCCTTAGCTATACCTCTTCCTTTATGTACCTCTGTACATTAACAGTTGATTTATTTTTGTCGAGTAGTTACATTACTGCTGTTTTGTTGTGCACTATCTTTGCTTTTCTCTAATGCAGAATAAAAATTGCAAATCTGGAGCTACAGGGAGGTGAGGAGGATGCATAATTCTCCTGCCACTGGTAGTTGCCTCCCATGAGAACCCATCATAACAACACTATTGGGGTTTACAGTTATTAGGCCAAAAGAACAACAGCAGGTGAACATCAAGGGAAAATACTGCTGCCTTGGCTATCTCAGCAAAAGATTATAGAGCTGCAAATTACAAGCCCTTAGGTGACTGTTTTTGTTTTTATCATGATGTGTCATGGGACTGCACTCCTTCAACATGAGAAAAGAAAGGAAGAAGGAATTGTTAAACAACAGGGATTTGAAATATGACTTCTGTGGAAAAAGAATGGTCTGTTTTGTCTGATCTTCTTCAATTGTCTTTAAGAATGTGTTATGGCACAGGTAGTTCCAGAAGCAGCAGATGTCAAGGGCCTGTTGATATTAAATGCTCCTTTAATCAAATCTGAAATATTTTAATAATCTTATTTAGGTTTATGTTTTGAATCAACAGTATTTTTAGAACATTTAAAATAAAAATAAACAGTTCAGTTTCTCTCCATGTATATTTTATTTCTGTGATTAGAAAGATAAGTTATTATGCTTTTGTTAATATAAATATTACTGATTATATATTTTTGAAGACATTACATTTTAAGAAGAGTAAGTTTCAGCAACTAACCACATTTACAAATTTTATATGATCCAAAGCCCTAGTTAAAAATGGAATCCATATTCAGTTGTTTGTTTACAAGACATACATAATAATTCAAGAGCAGGTGCTAAAATTGCTCATGCATGCTCATAAATTCTTTTCTACAATACATTTCTCTTTCATGCAGTCAGTAAGTGGAAAGGAAATTGTATTATGCTTGCTTTATCTTGTTGTAAGTAAAATAGTTTGTATATCTTTAATGAAATAAACTAACATTGCCATATATCACTAAGAAGTCTCCAAGGAATAATATGCATGGAGCAGCAGGTGTTGAACCAGAGATAATATGCCTTTCTTGTGAACTGCTCTAGTCTGATTGAAGAAATTAGGTTGGCAGAACAAAGTCTATTACTTCATGAATATAATAACAAATAAAGTTCTGTTACCTCTTTGCTATGAAAACAGACTTCTGTTGAGTACCTTTGGAAGCTGTATCCATACATACCTGTGACTACTTTAATTAATAACTAGCACATTGCATAAGTCCAGAATATTGGAATAAGAAAACATTATATATAAGAAATGATTTATTTTGAGCTGAAAATTAACACAGATGAAGATAACTTTCCTTACTAAAGTTTCACTTTCACTTCTTAGTGCATTCCAAAGCAAGAGGATTAGTGAGCAATAGAAGGAGACAGGAGGTAAACAAGAAAGTACTTCTAGTCATGCCAAAATTAGATGAGAGACAACTGCTTAAAAACTTTTATTTCTGATAATGATTTATTTTGAAAGTGTCATGAACTCAACAAGATTTGTTTTCTCTCTATATATCTTTTTAAAGTGAATATTATACATTATATTATTATAATATAATATATAATATAATATGATGTTGTAATATTATACGAGTCTAGAATAGTTCCCAGGGTGAGTCACCATTCCTAAATGTATTTGAAGACTGTTTGGATGGGGAGATCAGGGACATGATTTAGCGGTGGGCTGTTAGAGTTAGGGTAGTATGGTTAGGTTGAGGTTGGACTTGATGGTCTTTAAGGTATTTTCCAATCTGAGCAACTCTATGATTCTATGATTCTAAGTGCATGTTTACAACCATAAGCACCATTCCGAGTGCAATATTGTAGCCCAGAGTGAACTGCTTAAAAATGTGTAAGTTAATAAATAAATTAATTTTTGGTGTATTCTCAAAAATGAATCATCCTGATTTCACCATTCTGCAACCTCTAAGCACTCACTGCTTTTCTGAATCTGTCAAATTTTGCATCCAGGGAAGTATTTCATTTGTTTCTAACATTATAATGTGAATGGAATTACAGAATGAAATAACTGTTGCTATGCTTAGATATTATGTGAATCCAAATCTCAACTAGGAATAATATTCACAGTGGTATTTTGCCTTTGGCTGTCTTTCCTTATTTCAGGTTTGTTCAAATCATTATATTTTAATGATAGGGACATGGTGAAAGAAAATAACAGAATAGGTATGCTTCAAATATATAATGATTGTTTTTTACTTGAGTCTGACAAAGAGGAGTGAAGGAAATGCATAGATTTAATTTGTTAGTATAATAAAATGCACAGTAAACTAATTTATGGTATTCCCTCAGGTTTACGCCCAAAAGTACAGGAATGTGTTTGTTTATACTTTCTAATTGAAAACTATTGTTTTCCTTTAGGATCTCATCCTTTTTGACTGTGAATCAGAATATTTATTTCACATTCCCATAAACATACATGTTAATAAAATACATCACATTTTTCTTTTAGTAAAAAGCTATATTTAATTTTGAGGGCACTCTTTCAGCAGCAGAACATGTTTAGATCTTCCTACCCTTCCTCTCTGTCTTTTCCCAAATTTGTGATGTGACAACAGTACTGCCAGTACGTCTGTATGTGATATATCAGACTGGGATTTCTTCTGGGTTAAAATTAAATTAGATAAAAAAAAAAAACAAGCAGCATATAACTCCCCACAAATTTTTAATCCAGAAAAATTATACAGTTTGAGTTATCATATTGTCCAGGAACATATAAACTTATACTCTTAACTGGGACGCTATAGAGTGGAAAGAGAGTTTTCACCTGGAAGAAAGGAATCCTGGGTTCTGTCCCTAGCACTGTTTATGAATTTATGAATTTTACATTAAGCAAAGCACTGGGTAGAATACAATAATTTTAGGAAAAGCTGTATCATTATCATTTTTTAAAGGCAGTTGTATTGATAGGGGCAAGGGAGAAAATAGACAATATATATCTATCCTCTCTATAAGTACCTGAAATGAGGTTGCAGCATGGAGGGTGTTGGTGTTTTTTCTTAGGTGAAAAGAAATAGAAAGCAAGGTAACAGCTTCATGTTACACCAGGGGAGATTTAGACTGGAAATTAGGAAGAATTTTTTCATGGAAATTCTTTAGGCATCTGTCTCGCTCCAATTTATAGGAGGGAGAGGAGTTTCTTTTAATATAACATACCCGGCATAAGATTAAGAAACAATTGTTCAAATGTTGGTCCAGACAGTTTATTATAAATCCTAATCGGGGAGATGGGGAAGGGAAGGAGGGCGACAGAAAAGATAGGAAAGAAGCAAGAATTGCGTAAAGCGGGGATAGTCACCACCAGGATCCAGCAGTGGTCCCGTTGGACGCCGTTTCGTAGGTCTGAGGCAAAGGCAGCAGGGGGAGAGCAGCAGCAGTGTGGTAGGCCTTGGGCAGCAAGCAGGTAGCAGGAAGAAGTCACAGAGCCAATCCAGGAGGAAGCAGCAGGACTCAGGTAGCAGGCCCAGGAGAGTCCATCAGCAAGCAGGAATTCTGTAGTGAGGAATCTGATGGCAGACACCTTTGTTCTTCTTCAGCATCGTGGTAGAGCTCAGAGCAAGTCCAGGAGGCAGAGAGTGCAGAGCACGTCCGGGAGGTAGAGAGAGGCAGGTCATGAGGCTTCTCATGGCAGAAACCTCTTCTTCATGAGGAATCTGTTGCCAGAAAACCTCAACTTCATGGTTATAGGTTCCCTTTTTATCCTTCTTCTTCCAGCTTGGCATTCCTTGACGCTTGGGTAAGAGTCACGTGCAGCACCTCCTGAGATGGCCATCTTCCTTGAGATAAGCCCACAAAAAAGACTGCTTCCTGGCCATTAATCTATGGCTTATGTCTCTTTCTCGTTGCCTCTGGCCTTGTCCATCAGTGTTCTCCAGACAAAGGATTTAGCAACCCTTGCTCAGGACTTGCTTGGACTTGTTCATCTGTGTCCCCAGCAAGCTTTGAGACAACGACGTAAAAGAATAATCTCTTACAGCATCAGAAGAGGTTGTCCATGGAGTTGGTGGAGCTGTCATCCCTGAAAGTATTTAAGGGATATGTGGATTTGCTGCCTAGGGACATGGTTTATTGGTGTACTTCTAATGTTAGGTGATAGATGAAGTAAGCTGCTTTAGAGCTCTTTTCCAACCTGAATGACTATATGTTTCTGCATTGGGCACACAAACCCTGGGTTAGAAGCAGCCACGTTCAGACTAAGAGCAATTGTTCTGAATCTAACTTTATTATGTTAAAAAAGAATTTTGATCCAACTGGAGGAATTAATCCCATTCCTTGAGTCACATGATGCAAAGGGGCTTAGAACCTTACTGCTCAATTCTAGCACCATTATAGACTGCCAAGAAACAACAAACAACAAATTGCCTTGTTCAGCACTGATCCCACTGGCATGGCACTCAACTATCCTCATTCATATAGGTTCTTCTCATAATCTTTAACATAGTCAGTTTTTTATTCATCTTTGTATAGTTTTGTTTTGCTTTCTGCGAGAGGACATCCCTAGAGTTTTGAACCATTATCAAAAAGCTTGTCTAAATTCTTCAAATACAAGCGGTCTTTACTAAATCCTCTTAACCCAGAATAGCTTGAGGTATGCTGCCATAAAGGCCTGAATCCCTTCTGTAGCATCTCTTTGGGCCTGAGATATTTATATACTATTTAATGACTCTCTTAGATGAATATCTATAGTACATCCTAACTGAGAAGTCTAACAGGAAGGAACTGTTGCTTGCAGATACCACTGTAACCACGGGGACAAAGGTGAAATACTGATTATATTATAGTGACAGTGCAGAATCATGAGAACAGAAAATTAAAGATATTGGTACCATGATATCCAAAGAGAACATTAGCAAACAGAGCAATGATTTTGAAAGCCAATTCAAAACAGAAATTTCATTTCTGTAAGTCAGGATTTACCAATAAGACATATTTCTCACTAATGCTACCCATATGTATCTACACCTACATCCAGTCCTTTATCTTGTACCAGTTAGTACGGTTATTGAAAGTTGGTAAGTTTTTTTTCCTACAGTGCTAGGCTAGAAAGCATGTTCTGAAACTAACCTACAAAGAAGAATGACAAGCTTTAGTCTTAAGCAAAATATAGTAAATCTGATGTTCATAACATTCATGTGAATTAATATTGCTAATTATATTTAAAGAGGACTTTAAGACATGCCACTATGTGCTCTATTTTGTTGAGTCTTGCTAAGTAACTTTTCTAAAGCAGTGGAAACTGGAGAACCGTAATCATGGTGAGCCCTTGGGAATAATTCCTATTGCTGTTTTATGAAACATCATTCATTTCCCTCTTGTCTTCAGGTTCTAACTTACATATTTAAAGAAATTTCAGTCTTCTGACTGTGAGCTCTGCTGATTTCTTTGAAATCTTGCATTTTTGTCAAAAACTCAGACTTTGGGAAATGCATGTATTTTATGCTAATGATTTCTAATATCTAATTTATTGATTTTTTTTTTTTAATCTTCGTATATTTTCTATATATATATCATTTAAAACAAACAAAGAAAAAAATCACATTCAGGAGAGAAAGGAGAAAGTTACAAATTTCATTTACTCTTGTTCTATATTGTAAAGAGTCAAGCTATACTATAGTGCTTTCTTAGAATATTTATACATATTTATAAACAGACTGAATCCTCCTATGGACTTTTCTGAGATAACTGAAAATAAGCAAATTATTGTAACTAACTGATGCTTCATAATTCCCTTTTATTTATTTATTTATTTATTTATTGGTAGTAGAAAATTTGTGAATAGAAGACTTACTTTAATCTAGACTAATCATTTTCAGACTCAAAAGCATTATGAAAAAGAAATCGAAGCATGATAATTAGGTAGTTTATAAGAGGAAGTTTGAGGAAGGCATTTTTACAATCTATTTTGATAGCAAATTAAAGCTCCTTAATTCTCCATTATTGCATAACAGAAATTTTGTCAGTTTCTTCAAATGAACAAGTAATTTAAAATTGTATCTACCATATGTATGCAGGAAAATGACAGTTTCAAGATTTTGTCTCTGTACTACTATGATGAACTGACTAAAAAACCTTGATGCAAAATGTATTACTTACAAAGGAGAGTCTGAAACACTTAAAAATTGATGGATTGTTGTCATGGCTGTATCTAAACACTTGAGAATGTTATAGAGAATATTTCTATGGAAACCCTTTGCTATTGCACTGGTTACATCTGCTATTTGATCTTGTAAATAAAGATATGGAGGCTAATATATTCACAGGAATAAGTTTTTGTTTATTTTATACATTTAATGTTGGGAGAAAAGTGTTAATTGTAATATTTTTTTAATGATATATATATGTAGTCCCTTATGGATTACTCCACTTGTTTCTCAGAATAAATATTAATCTTTTGCTCGTTTTTCTGGAGCAGTATCTCTTTAATCTGACCATGAAAATAACCTGAATACAAGAAACTTTACGCAAACATATGACGAACCCCA